>NC_041396.2:82620912-82645912 GCF_900747795.2 Erpetoichthys calabaricus
AAAATTTTCTTTTATCCAGGGTGGTGTGAAGATAACAAAGCAACAATGGAAACTTTAAGACTGAATTTAAATGATATTTAGAAAAGGGGTTAAGGTGCTGGTGTCCTGCAACACTCTGTTAAACCAAACACTGTAATCTGAAAAGCCACTCCAATTGCTCTCCATTAGGGACAGGCCTGGATGAGATAATGGACAGAAGGCAAATGTTTGTATGAAAGTACTTAAATATAGAGAAACACATAGCACAGTAATGGTATATTATTATTAGCAGAACCCCTTGTTCTAATTTAGTGTAATGGGTGACAAGAGCTTATCATGTTATAATTTGGCACAAGGCAGGTATCAGCCCTGCAGTGGGTAGAAGTCTACAGCAGATGGTAACCTTATAAATTTGTCAAAAATCATTAGCAAATTAAATGTATTTTCATTTGAAATCATTCGAGATGATTTTATCTTTCTTGATATGAATATTCGACACATGTGAATAATTTCCAATCTGCAGGCAGACATTGGTGCACACACTCCCAAATCCCAAAGGAGGTCCCCTGCCATGAGCTGAGGTCAATATGAATTTACTGTATCTGCTGGTAGAGCGCACACTGCAGAGCTCAAATTGTGAGGCTTTCTCTTCTGACACATTCTCCGTTTGCAGTTCCAGGGCCTCAGGGACACATCAAAACATTTCATGTGTGAAAGAATTGAGCTTGTTTTACATCATTGGGCTGGCGGTGGATCCTCAGAAAAAACTGAATAAAGACAACAGGATTACAATGCGCATCCACTTTAATTGCACTAAGGTGCATGTAAAAAAAGAAGAACATAACACTGAGCAGTTTTCTGTTTATTATTCAGCTAAATAATGGTGTGCTACAAAGAGTCCAAATGGAAGGTGGAGATTATCAGTCAACTGGGAGTAGATATTCAACCATCACACTCATATCATGACTCATCGTGGGTTTGGACGCACGCTCGCTAGACTCTCTCTAAAAATGACAATAAGCCATCGGCTGAAAAAGAGCAAACATTAGAGTAAATCTGTCTCTAGCCCATCCTTGCCAGCAATTCTAGTCCTTGTTGATTCAGTTTAGCATCACTTCCACCTCATTTGGTTTTTCCATTCCTCAGGTCTGGTGATTTCATGCAAAACTAGAGTTATATTAGAAGGAAAGTGGCTTTGATAAAAAAATAAAAGAAATAGCACTGGGTAGCTGCACTCCACTGGGAAGAAAAATTGAACTAAAGGTACAGGCAAAGAGAGATAAAATGAAAAATGTAATAGGAGTTTGAAATGAAAAAGACTGAAACTTGCGAATCAGCCTGGGTGACATCTGTGATGTTCTAAAGTCTGCTTCCCACAGACTCAAAGCCTCACTAAACTCACACTTTTACAGTTGTGCGCCCCCTTTCTGAAAATCTCTACTCTGAAGTTCTCTTCTCTGAAACTGAGAAATTTACATTTGGATTTCAAATCTCCAGCGCTAAACTGTCTCTTTGTTTATTCATTGTCTCTCTAACTAGATGTTCTAATGGGGATGTCAAATTTTGATTTGGCCATGAATTATGTTGTAAAAAATTGTAAAATGTTTTACTTGCTATTAAAGGCACTACATACAGTAAGCTAAAATGGACAGATGGGTTACTTATGATAGACACAAAAAGCACTAAATTCAGTTTATTTAAAGTGCATAAATTTATGAAATTGGCAGTAGAGAAATAGATTAGATTAGATTAGTTTAGATTAGATAAACTTTATTAATCCCAAGGGAAATTCAGATGCATACAACAGCAGAAACATAAAAAAACAAGGATATAGAATCACAGGACAGATAATACTGCCAATCAATCAATCAGCTAATAAGTAAATAAAAATAAACTTACCAAGTACTTTGGGTGGAAGTATTGAATTGCCTGAGAGCAGTGGGCATAAAAGTCCTCCAAAGGTGCTCGTAAAGTATCTATCTATCTATCTATCTATCTATCTATCTATCTATCTATCTATCTATCTATCTATCTATCTATCTATCTATCTATCTATCTATCTATCTATCTATCTATCTACTTGTATATTTTGTATGTACATGCATGTGGTCAATCTGTGAGCTTTACTATTGATACTGTAAGCTGTAAACTATCCATGTTATGACCATGACAAGATCAAAGGAGACAGTGTGACTGGGAGATGGCACCAAATGGAACCAAAAATAATCAAAGTTAAAGAGGCAATGATAAAATATTTTAAGAGTAACCAGGAGAAAAGACGTAGTCAAAAAGTGAATATTAGAACCGAAACTGGTATTTCTACCTAACCGTTAACACTAGAATCCCTGAAGCCTATGAAAAAACTCATAATCCCGGGCCACCTTAAATCCCTTCACACCTCTCCATCTGCATCTTTTGTTTCGTAAATGTGTTGATCAGCACAAGCAGCAAGCAGCCTGCTACCCCATCTCCCACCTTGATGGAGTTCAACTCGGGCAAAAAGTTCCTTATCTGTGTATGAGATCTGGAGTTGTATAGGATAAATAAAACAGTATATCGTTACTTGGAACGCATGCATTTCATGTGTGTTCCGTGTCTACAGAGTAAGTGCAGGATGAAAGGAAATGCGAGGCAAGAAATGCTGAACACATACCTAAAGCACATTTGTTTCGTTATGCCTTTGCGAAAGTGTTTATTTTATATTCCAGTAACCACTTGAATGTGATCAAATCAGTCTCTGCCTCTCTCGCACATGCGCACACACATTCATACATGAAAACATCACTATTTGAAAACGCTATACCATTTGAACTTAAGTTGTCATTTGAACATGTTTTTTTTTTGTTCGATCTTGCCTGTACTCTGTGTTATGGTGTGTGGTAATGAAAATGCAGGCAGGCTTCTTCTTTTTGGACATATACACTGTCAGTATGGCACTGCCAGATCTAAACACTAGCATGGCGAATTGCTCACATACTAAAGTGAGTTTAGCTGTAGGTGGAAGTCCCATTTTACTTATGGTGCCAAGCAGAGTTGTGTTGTGGTGTAGCAATCTATTAGTCAGCAAAAGTGCTGTGAAGAAGCTGTCTGCTGTTATGGTTCTGCCTTTGCCCAGTCTGATAGTGGTCATGGGACATTGTATCTTTGATTGCAACAAATAGTTCTGAGCAGGCATCAACCACTGCACCAACTGTAGTCATCACTGCTTTTGTGAAAAGAATGGAGATAAATGGCATCAAGTCAGAGAGGGAGAGACAAGTTCGATGTACCATGTGAATGTCAATGAGAGAATAAAACTGAAAAATAAAAAAAAGTACTAACTTTTACAAGTAGCTGAAATTTACACCTGAGCCCTCATGTATAAACAGTGCGTACGTACAAAAATGTTGCATACTCCCATTTCCACGCTCAAATCACGATGTATAAAACTTAACTTTGTGTAAAGCCACGCACATTTTCACACTAGCTCAAACCCTGGCATACTCAAGTTCTCCGCATGGTTTTGCAAACTGGAGGCTCCCAGCGTCAAAGCAGTGCTTTTGTTCCAGTGTGGTTTCCCTTTCTTTTTTAGATCCACATCCCTGACGCGGCTTTATCATATACACTGAAATTAACCGCATATTGTTTATTAGTTTAAGGCATCTGATTGTAATTAACCTGTAACAATATAATGGTCCACGGAATGGGCAAACTATTCCAAATACCATAGCTGCTTTAGCGTTGTTACTCTCACTGCACCTTCTTCTTCTTCTTTCAGCTGCTCCCGTTAGGGGTTGCCACAGCGGATCATCTTTGTCCATATTACTCTCACTGCACCATTCTGAGTATTTATATCACTGTATCTGAGTGTGGAATCACAGCTCTACAGCAGCTGATTGGAAAGAGAATTATCGGTATACAGCATCAAGCACATGCTGCCTCAGCCATGCTGTTTATTTGAACTGCTCTCATACGACAAACACTTTAGAGCCTTTCCTGTAGGGACATCACGGTTCAAAAACAGTTTCATCCCAAGAACTATAAATGCACTCAATCAGTCCATTATGTTCTCCTTGTAGAACAGTTTGTACTTATAAGTACAATTACCTCACTGTAAACTTGCAATACAGTTATAATATTGCACAACCTGAGCCACTTTATAAAGCGCGTATTTACATATGATGATGATATCATTTTTAAGATGAAATGCAGCAAAATATGTTTATTACATTATACAGATAAAATGTTAACATTATTTAAATAATCTATATTGTTAATAATTAAACGTGTGGACACAGTGTCGCAGCGCTAGCGACAAGCTGGCACCCATTCAGGGATTGTTCCTGCCTCATGCTGTATTCTTGGTGGGACTGGCAAGACACCGGATGGATAGATGGATAGAAGACATTAAACATGTACTATGAAGATATTTCAATGTTCCTTAAAAGTTTTGAAGAATCAGCGTTCTAAGCTTACAGATGGCTTGACATCTATTACTGAGATGATTGTGTGGCGATTGGGTACTTGGAGAAAGAAAAGGAAGGACAGGAATTGGAGATTAATACGTTTGAAAGAGACAGTACTGCTGCAATAAATTATTTCATCGAAGGTAGCGCACAGCACAGCAAGCATCTAGCGGGAGGCAGGAACAATTTCTGGGTGAGGCACCAGCTCGTCACTTTCATTGTGCCACCGTGTTCCCATGTTCAATAGCATGCTTTAATTCCAGACATCATGAAACTGATAACAAGTATACATCTCAGTATTTCAATTATTTAGAGAGCGCTAATATCACAAATGTAATGGATTCTGTGTCCTGTTGGAGGAAGAGAAAGCCCGTTTAGCAATCACGTAGTGAATCACACACACAGAGCATAGAAGAACACATACAAAACAAAGCATTTAACGTGCTACTTTAGTTACTATGGTATTTGAGAAACTAGTAAATTAAATGATTTTAAGATGAAGGTTATGATGTTCTACTTTAATGACAAAATAAACTACATGATTAAAGTAGAAATTTCGAAATTAAAGTTCCATGCTTTTTTCCCATTGTGTGCCTATTTTTTTCTATTCTCTGTACCCTAATAAGCTTTCATATGACACTCAGACAATGGGTTACGACTTGCCTTTTTACGGCACTGAGCGACTTTGTGAACTTGAGCTATCAAGTTTCTCCGACACTCTATGTCACTCAATCAACTTCCTTTTGTTGTTAATACCACTGTTTAAACCAACAAATAGTATGTTTTTCCTTGCCTCCACTTGGTATTTGCTGAAATTCTTCTATTTTCCCTGTGCTTTTGCTATTGCCTTTTCACAGAATGCCGAGCTTAAGGGCTATTTGTATTGATTTGCATATTCAAAGAGGCGCAATTCTGGGAGGAGACAGGGTGGGACAGCAGGCACGTGCACGTGCGTTACTTTTCACGCTGACCAGGATTTATGTAGCGGAAGAACGTGGAAGTTGGCGTTCGCACAGATTTATGCATCTGGATTTTTTTGTGCATACAAATATTTCCGCTTTTGTCCATACGCCATGTTTTAGTGTGAATTCTACACATGGCGTTATGCATGAGGCCCCTGGTGTTACAGATTCAAATCAAATGTACGCCTTTATTATATTACAGTAATATAGTATAGTATAGTATAGTAATAGCAGCTCACTACTCAAAACACTGGGACTTGAACTGGCAACCTTTTGGTTATAAGGCAGCAGCTCATACCTCTGCACCATCCAAGAATATGTATTAACTGTCTGTCGATTGACATTTGTGCTTGGGTTTATAACTCGTTGACAGCTACATGTAAATTGAATAATTTTTTTTTTACTTTGGTTATATTCTTGAATAAAAACGCACATGTTTATTTCATATTTGGACTAAAGTTTTCACACATTATATACTTCTCATCATTATTGGTATAACATGGAAAATGTTTCTGTTTTAGCTATGTGTTCAACATTTCTTGTCTATCATTTCCTGTCATCCTGCATTTACACAGATCATTGTAGACATGGAACACACATGAAATGCATGTGTTCCAAATAACAATATATTATTTACCCTATACAATTCCAGGCACCTTGCACCCAGATAAAGAGCCTTGAGCTGGGAGAACGTTTTGCCTAAGTTGAGCTGTGGCGTTGGTGGGGGGAATGGGATAGCAGACTGATTGCTGCTTGTGCTGATCGATACATTTACAAAACAAAAGACGCTGATCAGGAGAGGTGCAAAGGAATTTAAGGTGGCCAGGGATTATGAGTTTTTTCATAGATTTCAGGGATTCTAGTGTTAATGAAGCCAAAAATCAAAGTCAAAAATATGCACACACGTTGGAACCAGAAAAAAAAACTTTTAAAAAAGAAATTTGAAAAGCAAATGGGCACTGGGGAAAAAGAGGTTTTATCTGTAAAGCTGGATATTAAGTGTTCCTTTTTGTGAACCTTTAAACCTATCATGTGATTAAATGAAGGTCACGACCTCTGAGGACACATCCTAGACAATGCAGGATGTGATCCTGACGATGGGAAGCTAAAGTGGTGATGATTAACAGATTAAATAAGTTAACAAAAGCAAGCTATGACTTCTGATCACAAAAAAACTAGTGTCAGATACAGAATCAGGAACTACCAAAGCCAACAAAACCCGCAAAACGAGTATAAGACCTTTTGCTAAGAAATCTAGAGATTATTTTAATAACTAAGCCCTTGTAACAATAGGCAGGAGTCATACTGAGAGAAAGGAGAACACAAGCACACATACCAAAGTCGTAGCAAATGAAACAAGTAAGGAGCCTAGCACTGAACTCTTCTTGGAAGACACTTTTTAGCTACTACTAATGCTAAGGGACATGTTAAAGCACAGAAGAGCGCAAAGACAAGGGCAGAGACATACAAAAGAGTCAAAATACCAGAGAGAACTTAAAAACACTCATCATCAAAAGCCAATACATAAAATGAAATTCATATTTGAAAGGGAGCAAGAATAAAGATTTGTTTTCCCCCAACCATACTACAAAAGTGTTCGTTTTTGCTTTCTAAGTGAGTACAATTTATGGATAAAATTCTTTGCTGTGCCACTGGTGGACATCACTGGCATAAATTACATAGCTCTTCTATTCCAAACTACCACGAAAAATGACAAGAGTGCGGTAGCAGCATTACTGTCATAACAAAGAAATATATTAAAGGGTACATAAAGAGCCCGTCAAATTAGGAAACAAGAATCTCAAAAATGTCTCACTAGTTATAACATTTTGGCTCATTTTACTCTATTTTACAGTTTTCTTTTTTCCTAATTCTCTTTTAGCCCTTTTTTTATTTCCTGTGCCATGTACACTTTGCCCGGCTGCTTATTTTTGCATTATTAGTTTATTTTCAGCTTTGTGGCATTAGAAGCTATTTTTTTAGTCTGGCACTCACACATGCATATACTGTATAAGGTGGATGAGTGAAGAACACTATTGAAGGATTAATCAGTAGGCTGCTTATACATCTCTTCCCAAGAATTTTCAGAAAATATGTGTAGATCATTTTTTAGTCTGTTTATCAGTTAAACACCTTTATGACTAGGCAGTATAAGTGTGCCCACTATAACTCCTGTCTGTCCTCTTGCCAAACCAGTTGATCTGTCTTGATTTCAGGATTTTAAAGTATGTACAATCCAGATTTGCCCCTATTTTGTGCTAAGCCCAAGAATTATCATGAGTAAAATGAATAACTTGAGATTTTTGTCATGAATGGTTTGATATTGGTTGTTGTTGTTCAGCAATGGTCTTGATTGATATCTATAATATCAACACCCATGTTCTCTCTGTTTTCTATATGTGATGAGACTTTTGCCTCAGAAGACTATTGTAAGAGAAGAATAAAGTTGAGAGATGAAACACAAAGTTAAACTTATTGTTAGAGGCAGGCAAAGGTCAAAGCCAGAAAACATGAAAGGAACCAGGCAAATGAAACACAAGGAGGCAAAACCAAAGATCATAGTTAAGGAGCAGAAAAAAAGATTCTCAAACTGAAAAGAATTCCTAATGCTTTGCCTACCTGAAATAAAAGCAAACTATTATGAGATTCTGCTATGTATTTTATCCAACCAAGGGATACACTATCATGGACCCGCTGCAATATTTATACAGTCACTTCTGCTGATATCATGAACATGCTGATAAGTATATGCATCACATGTCTTCCATTGCATAAATGAAAAAATGGTAGCAATGAAACAAAAAATAAACTTTGTCAAGATATATAAAAACGGTCTGCCCAAAGCCCTGATAAATAGATTCTTCATCAGAAATAACATAAATGTTTATTATGGTCAGTATGGTTGGTCTCGTCTGTTACGGGAAATGGACGTCTGAAGCAGAGCTCCGTTGCAGCGGCTTTATTTTTTCTCTTATTTCTTATTATCCCAAGGTATCCTGTATTTACCCAACCCAAGGAGTTTCAACTACAGTATATAAACATTAGTAACAAGAAAGGGTGTCAGAAAGAAATGGAAAAGAAACCTAAAACTACACCCAAGTCTAGACAGGCATCAAGCCCAAGTGCAAGGTATGGCCTTTCAGAGACTGACCTTGAACAGGCAGGCGAAAGCACAGACTTCCCTGGACCCTACTCCACTGCATCATCTCCAGTCGAGAGCAAAAATGGGAGCGAAGGTGCAAGTGATGCAGGTCACGATAGCTTGCCGATTCCAGAAGATCACTTGAAACTAGAAATGGCTTTGCAGTCTGCGCATTCATCTACTTCTCTCGAGCTGGGAGCATCGGCTGTAGTGGGGGTTGTCACTTCACCCGCGGAGCACGAAAGCTGAAACGATTTGTCTGAACTGAAGGAAATGATCGCAACAGTGGCCACAGCCATAAATGAGCTCAAGAAAGACATTCAGAAAAATATGAAGAAATAAATAGCTTGCTCAAGACAAGCGAGAAGCTGCAGCTGGAGCTGCAAGAGCTGCGGCAGGATAATAAAGACTTGGAAAAAGTATATATAATCGTTTTGATGCAACCTTTAAAGGTATGCTGGAAAAAATTGAGGAACACATTCAGGAAAATGCATCTAAACTGAAAGAACTTGCCAATCAGCTGGAAGACGTTAAGCAGACATTCACAACTCGAATTGAAACAGCGCAACATTTGGCATCTACCACCGATGGAAAAGCTACAGCTGTGAATTCCAAATGCAAAAAACTCGGAGACAGACCTGCGGCTCTGAAAGGTGGATGCAAAAGGAATAATATTAGAATCAAAGGTCTACCTGAGAATTGTGAAAGTCCAAACCCAGTGAAACTCATAGCTGAGCTATTCTCAAAAATTATTGGAGAGGACTTAAAATCAGATACCGAGATAGCACATCTTTTTAGTAATATCAAAAAGGCAAGTTTACAGGGAGATATTATAGTCATGGGGGACTTTAATTATCCAAATATTAACTGGGATAACCTTGCAGATGGAGGAGCACAAGAGCAAGAGTTTTTAGAGGTAATCAGTGACTGTTTTGTAACATAGCATGTTAAAGCACCAACAAGGGGTGAAGCCTGTCTGGATTTAGTATTTTGTAATAATCAGGATAGAATTGAGGGTGTAGAGGTGATTGAACCACTAGGGTCAAATGACCATAATGTAATACAATTCTTGGTATTTTGTAAGAGTACAGATGCAAAGACTAAAATTGTTAAGTTGAACTTTGGTAGGGCTAATTTTGAGCAGATGCGACAATGTCTAAGTAGGATACACTGGGATAAGCTTTTAAGTGTGGAGACAGTCGAGGAACAGTGGAACAGGTTTAAAAATGTTTTAAATGTAATACAGGACAGATACATACCTAAATTTGGAATTAATAGGAAACTATTAATCCACCGTGGAGTTTTTTTTAAAGATTTAAAAAAGAAGTTGCAAAGGAAAAAACTGCTTTATAAGGCATATAAGACTAATGACTGCAAAGTGAATCGTAGAGCGTATGAGAACATGAGGGCAACCATTAAGAAGGATATCAGGGAGGCTAAAATACAGTTGGAGAGGAATATAGCAGATAAGGCGAAAGACAACCCCAAGAGATTCTTTCAGTATTTTAGTAGTAAACGAACAGTCAAGGAGGAGGTCAAATGCATCAGAAATAGTAAAGGGGAGTTAAAAGATACAGACAGTGAATTAGCGGATGCCCTAAACTTAGATTTTTCTGAGGTGTTTACAAGTGAGCAAGTGGATAACCTCCCAGAGGTAAACGGGACTACTAAGGAGGTACTGAGGGATTTAGAAATTGTAGAAGGAGAAGTACTGCTCAGATTAAATAAGATGAAATCAAACAAATCGCCAGGACCAGATAATATTTACCCTCGAGTTCTTAAGGAGGGTAGCGAGTACATTTATAAACCCTTGACACATATTTTTGGAAGTCACTGTGTAGCGGGGCCACATAGTGTTTAAATGTCAGTTCTGAGTGCGTCTCGTTTCATTGTCCCGTTTACTGTTTGTGCATCAGTTTATGCCGTCCCCGTAAAAGGGGACGGATGATGGAAGGAGACCACAGCCGCAAACCTGGAAAACACCTGTTTACAATCAATCAATCCCAGCCGTCACAGGACTATATAAGCAAGCAGGAGGAGAAGGAAGAAGAGGAGAGAAGGAGATTTTTCATTCACGACCACGAGCCAACTGTTCCAGTTATTGTCCACATCGCGCATATCCATCCAGTTTGTTTTTCCATCAGCCGGATTTATTTCAAGGACCTCACCACGAGAGACCCCGGGGTAGGACTTAATCATCCACCACATACATGAGGATTCACGGTGAGGCTGTTCCATTTTTTCCGGGGAGAATCAAACATCGCAATTTCACTAATTCAGTCATCCGCTTTCAGGACAGTTTCTTTATTACCGGACTCACATTCTCATTCATTTTCAGTTTATCATTCATTGTTGTTATTCGTGTTGTGTGTTTTATTTGTTACAGGGACAAGGGAGGGTTTTTGTTGTGTGTATATATATATATTTGGTGGTGTCTTGGTATTGCTGGGGTGGAGGGATATTTATATTTATATGTTTCTATTTTTCTATTTCATTTCACTTAATACATATAATCTGTTTAATTTTACCTCCTGTTTTTGTGTGCTCATATTTTTCACCGTCGATTGTGGGGGGGGGGGGGAGTTTAATTGGTAAGAAGTACGGCTTGATAGTTAGATTATTTCTCAGTAAATTATCCAGGCCACTGGTCTTGGAGGTGTAGCTGCCGGCTGGGTAAAAGGGGTCGGCCGTTACAACTGAGCACTGGAGAGATTCCGAAAGACTGGAAAATGGCAAATATCATCCCATTATATAAAAAGGGTGACAGGGCAGATCCAACCAACTATAGGCCAGTAAGCTTAACATGCATCACAGGAAAATGGAAGGAATTATTAAGGATAAGATTGAGCAACACCTGGCAAGGACAGGAGTTATTAGGAACAGTCAGCATGGGTTCAGAAGAGTGAGGTCATGTTTTACTAACATGCTAGAATTCTATGAAGAGGCAACAAAAGGATACTCGATCAAAGTGGAGAATATGATATTGTTTATCTGGACTTTCGGAAAGCATTTGATAAGGTCTGCGGTGGGTTGGCACCCTGCCCGGGATTGGTTCCTGCCTTGTGCCCTGTGTTGGCTGGGATTGGCTCCAGCAGACCCCCGTGACCCTGTGTTCGGATTCAGCGAGTTGGAAAATGGATGGATGGATGGATGGATTTGATAAGGTGCCACATGAGAGGTTGGGCATCAAATTAAAAGAAGTAGGAGATCAGGGTGATGTTTTTAGATGGGTGCAGAACTGGCTTAGACACAGGAAGCAGAGGGTGATGGTGTGAGGAACCTCATCAGAACTGGCCGATGTTAAGAGTGGTGTTCCACGGGGGTCAGTGCTAGGGCTGCTGCTATTTTTAATATATATAAATGATTTAGATAGGAATATAAGTAACAAGCTGGTTAAGTTTGCAGATGATACCAAGATGAGTGGATTAGCAGATAATTTGGAATCCGTTATATCGTTACAGAATGACTTGGATAGCATACAGGCTTGGGCAGATTTGTGGCAGATGAAATTTAATGTCAGTAAATGTAAAGTATTACACATAGGAAGTAAAAATGTTAGGTTTGAATACACAATGGACGGTCGGAAAATCGAGAGTACACCTTATGAGAAGGATTTAGGAGTCATAGTGGACTCTAAGCTATCGACTTCCCGACAATGTTCAGAAGCCATTAAGAAGGCTAACAGAATGTTAGGTTATATAGCACGATGTGTGGAGTACAAGTCCAAGAAGTTTATGCTCAACCTTTATAATGCACTGGTGAGGCCTCATCTTGAGTACTGTGTGCAGTTTTGGTCTCCAGGCCACAAAAAGGACATAGCTGTGCTAGAAAAGGTCCAGAGAAGAGTGACTAGGCTGATTCCAGGGCTACAGGGGTTGAATTATGAGGAAAGATTAAAAGAGCTGAGCCTATACAGTTTAAGCAAAAGAAGATTAAGAAGTGACATGATTGAAGTGTTTAAAATTATGGAGGGAATTAGTACAGTGGATCGAGACTGTTACTTTAAAATGAGTTCATCAAGAACACAGTTGGAAACTTGTTAAGGGTAAATTTCGCACAAACATTAGGAAGTTTTTCTTTACACAAAGAACAATAGACATTTGGAATAAGATACCAAGTAGTGTGGTAGACAGTAAGACGTTGGGGACTTTCAAAACTCGACTTAATGTTTCTTTGGAAGAAATAAGTGGATAGGACTGGCGAGCTTTGTTGGCCTGTTCTTGTCTAGAGTGTTCTAATGTTCTAATAGCGGCAGATTATCATATACATGGATCAAATACTCCACAGCTGCTAAACGTGCAGCTTTTTACAACATTAAACAGCAGTTACGGAAAGCCGATATCAGATACAGCCTCTTGTGTCCTGCCAAACTGAAAGTGGATATTCAAGACAAATATTACATCTTCTCCTCCACGGAGGAAGCAGAAAAGGAGTTAAGAAAGCTAATCCTGACACATTTTTGAAATACGATAGTGAGTCGCATTCTGTCATGACATGGCAAGAAGATATTACCTGCTGTCTGATCCGCTTGCATAATTATACATCCTTTTCTCTTCTTGGCCACTTTTTGTTTATGTTTTAATTACAATTATATGCGCATGTGTGGAATAAATTAAAGTAGTTTTTTTTTCTTTCTTTTTTTACTATTCTAAAGGAGACTGTTTAACATCATACCCTTAATTTATTGTTATTGTTAATATTGCATTAGGGTTTACTATGCTTATCCAGGGCCACTTTTTAACACCATTCCCTGGGTTCATTGTCTTAATATTTCAAGACTGTTGAAGATTATATTTTATGCTTATAGTATTTAGACTTTATCGGTAATAGATAGCTCTACTTTTTAATCCTCAAACACCGCTGCTGGGGGGCTTGTTTTGTTTTGGATGTGCTCTGTCTCTAGGTATGTCAGAGGACTGGGACTTTGTGAAGTGGGGTCCAGCCTCACGTGGGGAGGCAAAATGGGGGGGTGGGGGGATAAGGGGGGGAGAGAAAGAGAGTAAGCTACAGTGGAACGTCAGGTCATGACCGTAATTCGTTCCAAAACTCTGATCGCACCCGATTTGGTTGTGACCCGAAGTAATTTCCCCCATAGGATTGTATGTAAATACAATTAATCCGTTCCGGACCGTACGAGCTGTATGTAAATATATATTTTTTTAAAGATTTTTAAGCACAAAAATAGTTAATTATACCATAGAATGCACAGTGTAATAGTAAACTAAATGTTTACTTACTTCTTTTGTAATGTTTACTTCTTCTGCTTGGGCTCTCTCGCTCGCTCTCTCTCTCACTTGCTGGTGTTCTCACACTCTCTCTCTCGCTCGCACTCTCTCTCTCGCTTGCTCGCGTTCTCATGCTCTCTCTCTCTCGCTCACTCACTGCACAGGGAATGCACAGGGAGAGACTGAACATGTGTGAAAATCATTGGCGTGTACAAACCGGAAGGGAAACCGGCTTGTTCGTCACCCGAGTGTGTGGTTGTGAACAGATGCAAAAGTTTGGCGAACTTTTTGGTCATTACCCGATTTGTACGTGGTCCGAGACATTCGTGACCCGAGGTTCCACTGTATATCTAATCTATCCTTTTATTAAACTCATCAGTTTGTTTATTTTTACTAGCTTTAAGTTTTACTCTGTTGGCTATGCTGTCTTTCTCAGGGGTGGGAGTTGATTTGTTTTCAATCCCATTCTTTGTAAAAATTGATCAATTTGTATGGAATAATTACTATAAAATCAATAAAATGAAAAAAAAAGTATTATGGCAGTACAAAAACACGAGAGAAACTATTTTTCTCAGTCATTTAATTATCAATATCATTCCTGGTGGCTCCGTAATCTGTACTAATCCCTACTTTCTCTTCTGTTCTTTTTCCAGTTTTCTGTGGTGGTGATCTGTGCCACCACCACCTGATCAAAGCACCGTGCTGTCCCTACATCGATGGATTAAAGGCCAGGAGTCCACATGACTGTCATCATTAAATTCTTCCATGTGAACCCTGAATACAATGAGGACTGATTGAGGTCCTTTATGTTAGGTAGAATGCCTAGAGGGGGCTGGGCGGTCTTGTGGCCTAGGAACCCCTGCAAATTTTATTTTTTTCACCAGCCATCTGGAGTTTTTTTGTTTTATTCTGTTCTCCCTGTTTCCAGGGGACAATATTTACACAGACACACAGACCATGTAAACATAACAACGCTATGAAAGATGCGACTCAGCACAGAATACACCACTACAGGGCACCACTACACCCTCAACAACTCGGCTGTCTCTCCTCCACTCCTCCAGGCAAGCTTTGTCTTACTCCTCTAAACTTTGGTTCCCTGCATTAAAACAGGCTGCTCCTCTAATACAAAATCTGGGAGTACTTCCAGTGTCCTGAGAGTGGGGCTCAGGAGTACTTGCGGACATGCCTGAAGTCTCACAAAGAAGGGTTCTCTAATCCCTTTACCACATCCTGGAGGCACCCATGGAACCCAACAGGGCTGACACAAAGAACTACTCTTCCCAGTAGGCCCTGTGGGTATCCATAGCAGTACCATAACCCAACAGGGACTGCTACCTAGCATGTTGTAAGTGACAATGACCTGAATAACTTGTCTCCCCCTGACCATCCATGGTGTCCTGACTGGGTTAGGATCCTGGTAAAGCTCCAGATGGGATGTCAGTCCCAGCATGCCGTCACTCAAGGTGTTCTCATACTAGTAATTTTTACAAAACAGAAGAATTCACTGAAATTAACCAGACATCAAAGTTCAGTAAAATTCTACCACAATCTCTGTTAGGCCTATTGAATACTACAGAGAAAAATAACTGGCAGGTAACTATAAAAGTGCATCACCTCAGTCACTGGTTCAAAAATAAAATGAATTAATTTACTTGTACTGTATCTTTATACCTCTGCTCCATACAGGCAACCTCACAGTAAGCCCTTAAGTAGTGAAACACTCATGAGGTAGTGTATCAATGCATGAAAAAGCTTGAATACATTTGTTTTTTCAGTTTTCTTCCTGAGTATTAAACATGCTCACAATATGAGCTCTCCTACAGAGAATATGTCAGGGGATTCTAGCTCCCATTCCTGTTAAATGATGCTGTGCATGCTGATTACTTTAGTGTAGCTTTTAAATCAATAAGTGTCTGATTACACAAAACACATTAATTGCTTTCATTATAATAAAATATGCTTACCATCTGAGCAGATGAATTTGGGATTCTAGTTATATGAAAGGATTTATTCTGCATGAGCTGAAAACAAAACTCAAACAAGACGTAAAGCTCTGTGGAAAGAGGTTGGCAACCCGGAAAGAGCAAATGGCGTCATAGTCTGCAAATGAACGCAATGCTAATGGAAGTATTTCATTGTTTGAAAGCAGATGACAATTCAACATTTGGGCTGATTGAATGGAGAAATGCAATGAATTTATTACTGGAATTATCTTCTGCCTCTTCTTCAAAATTTAATAAATGCAGAGACCGAGTACTAAAAGGCTGAAATTGTTTTATAAATCGAAGACTGTCTTCCAACAACAGAGTTAAAGGCCAAATTGTCATTACAAAATAGATGGTTGCTAATTACATTCTACTAAACACATACGCATTTCAGGGGCTCTTCCTCGTCTTTCTCTGCAAATCTTTCAAGAATCGTCCATATTTAATAAAAACAAAGATTCAACCTGTTTGCATGTTTTTGTTTTTTTATGGAAGTAAAATTTCAAATGTCTGTTCCCATATTGTATTTATTTGTATTGATTTTTCCATTATAATTCTTAACCAGTTGCATTTTTATTTAAATTGATTTTCTCTGTAGCCTAAAGTACATAGAGGAGTTCATATCTGAAATCTGTTAACTATGCTGATTAATTAATCACTTGGATGAGCCAAACATTTTCACAGCTTCAAGGCGCTGTCTGAACAACTTACCTAGTTAGCTTTGTGCCCTTTGCTTTAAATTCTGTTTAGTTAAATTAGCAAATGGCTGGCTGGCCAATCAAGAACAACCATTGAAATGATACGTTATTCAATACGCATCCCTGCAGTGCCCTCCATAATGTTTGGGACAAAGACCATTTTTTCTTTGATTTACCCCTCTGCTCTACAGTTTAAAATTACAAATCAAACAATTCAGACACATCCAAAGTGCACATAGCAGACTTTCATTTAATAGAATTTACATGCATTTTGGTCACACCATGTAGAAATGATAACACTTTTTATACATGGTGCCCGCAAAGCAACTTTGTGGCATATCCCTGGCATGCAATGACTGCTTGAAGTCTGTGATTCATAGACATCACCAGGTGCTGAGTATCTTCTCTGCTGATAGATAGATAGATAGATAGATAGATAGATAGATAGATAGATAGATAGATAGATAGATAGATAGATAGATAGATAGATAGATAGATAGATAGATAGATAGATAGTGTAACTATTTGCGGATGCCAATGAGCCCAAAACCATAGACCCAATAATGCCCAACACAGCCACAGGTTCAAAAAATGGATTTTTAATCTTCCTAACCAATAATCACGAAACAATGACTCTTTCCTCTCCTTCCACATCAAGTTGAGTGCCGTCTGACTCCTTGAGGTAAGGCAGCTGACTACATTTATGCTGGACCCGAACAGCTTCTGGTGGGGAGCATTTCTAGGTTGTTTGGGAACCAGGTCAGTCCCACAGCGCTCCCTTGCGGCACCTAGGGACCTTGACAGGTCTGCAGTTCATGACTCCAGTTCCCATGAACCCCTGCGGGTGTCCAAGCTGGGATGGCTCCAGCGGACCACTTCTAATGTATGGGTGATGGAACTGCTCCTGGTCTCCGGCTTCTGCTTGTCCATCCCCTGGCATCTTCCATTTTGGTAGGAGGTCATTCCATTGTCCATCTGGGATGCCCTAATGTCCTCAGCAGCACTCACGATAGATAGATAGATAGATAGATAGATAGATAGATAGATAGATAGATAGATAGATAGATAGATAGATAGATAGATAGATAGATAGATAGATAGATAGAACTTTATTTATCCCCAGTGTGAAATTTGGCTGTTAACAGAACACCAATAATTAAATAAACAAATGCACAAACATACACACTCACAAACACTTGCACATGCACTCTGCCAGTATGACTTAAAAAGAAATAAAACTTTTTTACTTGGCAGTCACAGTCACAGGGAGTCACATTGCAGGTATATTACTGTTGGCATAAAGGAGCCCCAGTAGAGTTTCCTGACATACTTCTGCTGAATAATTCATTGACTGAAAGTTTTTAATGCTAGGATGTGTAGCATTGTTCATAATGGCTCTCAGTTTTGTTTTCATTCTCTCCTTCACTGCTAACTTCCAAGACCAGTTCTACCTGTCATTGATGTGGACCCCAAGTACTTGTAGGAGTGGACCATCTCTACATCTACTCCCTGAATAGTGACCGGACATAAACGCTCTTTGGTGCTGTGAAAGTCAATATCCATTTTCTTGGTTTTGCTGATATTTAGTTGCAGACAATTCTTCCTGCACCAAGAAACAAAGTTCTCCACCGACTCCTATATGCTGTTTCATCCCCTTATCAATGCACCCCATAAATGCAGTCTGAGGTGTACAAGGTGAAGAGAGACAGGACTGTTCCCTGTGGTGCTCCAGTGTTGCTCTTATCCATATTAGAAACACAGTCCTTCAGTCTCTCACAAACTGTGGTCTGCCTTACAGAGTGTCAATTATCCAGGACACCATAGGCTCATCAACCTGTGTATCTCTAAGTTTACAGGGACGGTTGGATGGTATTAAGGGCACATTTTGATTTTATTAATACAAATTGGTCACAAAAATGTGAAAAGAACTTTCAATTGACTCGTTTCTAAAGGGTTTCTTAGTGACAAAAGGGTTCAGGTTGAAGTCCCTCAAATCACTTCTTTCTTAATATACAGTATAACCAAGAAAAACCAGCACTCCAGTTTCTTTTCTGACAGTCTAACAGCCATTACCGGGTTTCACCCAGGATAGTCCATTTCTTCTCTAAATTTAGGAGTATTGGAGCTAATTATTATGGTTAAATGTGCCTCCTGATGCCCGCTCTTTTGCTTTTTCTGACATAACCCTGGGTCCGAAAAAACCTGCTGTCTGTAAGGAAATTTGCAAAATGCTATGAAAGAGAGAAATCTTTTAAAAAGAATGAAGTGTTCATGAATAAAAAGTCAAAGTATGCTCTTGTACATGCACGCATTATTGCATCTTTAAGCTAGTAACTCATATTGAAGAGCCAGCTTGATTAAAATTGAACAGTAACTTAATATATTATGTTTCCACCCAGGCTCTGCTATCTTTCTCTGTTTCCACCATAATTTAAGGACACATTTCAGAAGATATGAATGAATGCAAGAGCATTTCACCCTTAAATTGTCTTTGATATTTTAATTTTTAAAAACAAGCAGCATTTTTATTATAATATAATGTTATGAAAATTCTGCAACCTCTAAAGGATGTTAGAACTGCTGCCACACAGCAATCTAGCTAATTGCTTTCTGGGTGGAGTGTGCTCTTGTCTGTGTGGATGCTTCTCTTTGTACTTTGATTTTACTCCCACAACCAACAGATATGCATATTAGGTTAATTGGGGATTCTAAATCGGTCCTGTGTGGGTGCATTGGATAGGCCCTGTGAGCAACTGGCTTCTTGATGCTGCGCTCTTTGTGATCCTGAGCTGGATTATGTGGGTCTGAGATTGGTATGCTGAGCATTATTACAGTAGTAATCAATCACTTTTTCCATTATATTCATCATGGTCAAGGAAAGGTGAATAAATTATTTCTCTTTTAATTGATTTATACTTCGGGCAAATGCAGGATAAGACAACAGCACATTTTATGTAGAACAGTGTCAAATTTGGCAAACTGAAAAGATAGCATATTTTCCAAAATTACTAAGAAAGCATTTTTAGTCAGCAATATTGACTGAAAAATATTAAGTAGTTCAAGTGCACAATGCTTTTGTAGTTTAACTTAGGTCAGGTCATGTCAGGTTGGGGAGCATGCACTGGTACAGCATGTTGCCACACCCACCACAAAATAAAATAGCTCAGAGTTCCTGGTTGGCAACCCCCCAGGCAGACATGTGGTCTAGTCCTACCCCCTGGGAATGATCATCGATCTCCTGCAGCCATGTATTACATGGGCATCCCCTTTGTCTGGTCCAGCTACTACTTGGGTCTTCAACAATGAGGATGCTGTGAGCCGAATCAGCTCAGGGAATCATGCCATCTTGGCAGTAGTGTCATAACTGACGCTCCCGCACAATGCAGGTAATGTGCCTTATTTTCTCCCTCATCAAGACATCACTCACCACTGTCAGAGCATACACTGAGAAAACAGACAAGGCATCCACAGAGTGCATTAATCTGAGTCTCATAATACGCTCGTTGCAAGAAGCGACATCAGACACCATCAGAAGGAGCCAATCCGCCACAACAACAACTACTCCCTGAGTATTACCGCCATCAGAGCAACCAGTCCAATAAAAGGTGTACCTACCTACAGAAATCTGTCCAGTCCCTGGTCTGAGCACCTCAGAGAGTGCCACAACTGAAATGCAGAGTTTACAAAGCTCCTCTGACAGAAGAGGAAGATGATTATCATGCTGGAGAGACAAGACATTCCATGATATCCAGATAATATTAAGTCAATAATAAAAGACACCAGTTTGTGATCGGATATTGACAGGTCAGATCCTATACAATTATAAGGAGTAACACCAGAGCAACAAATAAGGTCAAAAATATGGCCTTTAGAGTGAGTAGGAAAATCTATAAATTGCTACAGACCAATACTATTGAGGCAAGATATAAAATCACCCAGAATTTACAAACTCAGACAGTTCATTTAAAAAGTCCTTATTCAACTTGGGAGGTCGATAAATAGTGGCAGGTATTGTGGGAGTAGGTCCATTGATTTGCAAGACAATGGCTTCAAATGAGGCATACTGAGGTACAGTTTTATAGATTATAATGAGACCTCCACCATGACAAGAGGCACGGGGTTGGCAAATGTAAACAATACAATATAATACAATACAATTTATTTTTGTATAGCCCAAAATCACTCAAGAAGTGTTGCAATGGGCTTTAACAGGCCCTGCCTCTTGACAGCCCCCCAGCTTTGACTCTCTAAGAGGACAAGGAAAAACTCCCAAAAAAACCCTTGTAGGGAAAAAAATGGAAGAAACCTTGGGAAAGGCAGTTCAAAAAGGGACCCCTTTCCAGGTAGGTTGGGCGTGCAGTGAGTGTCAAAAAGAAAGGGGTCGATACAATACAATACAGAGAACAGAAACAAACCCAGGGGGAACAGCTTGATTAAGCTGCGAAAAATCACTGGGTTACTGCCTGGTCCCAGTTAAGCAAAAAAAAATCAAACTTACGGTCCGTTAATAAATCGTAGAATATAGGCTATTTACCAATGAGTTAACTGACACTGAATTGTCCAATGGCAAGTCTAATTTTCTCATGTGTTGCTATAGCCGACCTCGTTAGGTTAGCTAGCACACTAAGGTCAGCAGTCCATCCAGATCTCTGTGAATTTTGGGGAAAAATTGACCAAAAAGACTGGTCATAACAATTGAAGTTCTGTCGAGATCTGTGGTCAATGTATTTCCAACGGGAGAGACAGAGAATATCCTGGTGATGGCACAACGCCGGAGATGTTTCAGACGGGCGACACCGAAGTTGAAAAGCTCCGCTGCTGTATACTTAAATCAATGTCACTGGAAAATGCAATAAAAACAGGGCAATCCAGAAAAACACTCTCAAGAAGCAGCTCATCAATCCGTACCATGCATTCCAGCCAGAGAAAGCAGATCGCCAGCAACCAGGTAAACACAGCAGAGCAGCGGCAGCCAGTAGCGCCAGCGTTTCGCTAGTTACGTTATAGGTAGACCCTCTTTGAGGACTGTTCAACTACACGTATTACAAAATACATTCCATTAACACTGACGTCCATGTTGATTACTTACATTTTAATCCATCTTACAAAGGGTAGCACAGCTAGTTATTGTATATTTGGCAAGGTCAAGATAACCATGAGAAAGTTACATGATCAGGATACATTTGAACTGCCTACACCAGGGGTAGGCAACGTCGGTCCTGGTGAGCCGCAGTATGTGCAGGTTTTTGTTCCAACCCAGTTCCTTAACGAGAACTCAATTATTGCTGATGAAGCACATATTGCTTAAGTGACATTTTGATGCTTCATTTTAGTGGTCTCGCTTGTTAAGGTTCACCAACCTTAATTGCTTATTTCAATCTTAAACTGCTGCATTCAGTGTTTTAATTGCTCCTTATTAGCAATAAGATGTAAAAGACAAAGCAGCCAGCAGTTCTCCAGCTAGCTTTTTTCCAATTACATCTGTGTGTGTTCATCATGCACTGTTTGATTTAATAAAACACTTAATAGAAAAATGTGACAGACTGAAAATGATCTGTTTTAGGCTTCATATCATTTGGATGATATCCTTGGAAAGGAAAAAAATCTACGATATAAGAGCCTTACATTGCATAGACTAACAAGCCATAAAATTAAATAAGGTCTGAGATTGGCAATGATTGGTTTCTAATTAAGCAATTGGGTTGGAATGAAAACCTGTAGCCACTGCGGCTCACCAGGACCGACGTTGCCTACCCCTGGCCTACACGCATTTTATTGTAGCACAGACAAGTTAAATGGCTGGTTTGGGGTACAAAGTGAATCAGACATAGGCACTGAAAGTCGGTTTAAATATCCTGTATCCTAGCCCCTTCACCACATTTCTTTACATAATATTAAGTGTGGAAAAAATTCTGTACGTATTTCAGTTTGTACATAAATTATTTCAAAGTTCTGTTTATAAAAACAAACCTGAAAAAATGCTCTCTGCTTGGAAAAAATTCAAAATGATTAATCATGGAGGATCCTCACACTATTGTTTATGGCATGGGTTCCTCATAAGAATGCTATTATCTGGAGCAAAAAGCTTTTAATCTCCATAATCTACCACTAGCTGTCAGTGCCCAACATCCAATTCAAAATATTTAGACAAGTAAAATAAAAATAAATTTAATATAGATAAAAAGAGATTCTAAGTCAAACAGCAGAAACACCTTAAACTCCTTCTTGTTTCCTAGAGCTGCTTTGCTTGTCTGAATTAGCCTTCATTTTAAGACTTAATGTAATTAACGTCTTTTACCAGGGGAAACTGAACTAACCACTTAAATCATGTACCTGTGTGACTGCTATCATCTTAATTCCTTTTCAACGATATTAATTTTTCTTCCATTAAAAAAATCGGATATAGCCATGCACATGACTTTCCCTACATTAAACTGTAATTTTAACATTACAGTATTTTGAATGAAATGGAACAATCATATTTTGTCTGAAAATTATATATTCTTCTTCCCTAGTTGTGCTGCAGTTGGACCACAGTTATGCACAAAAAAATCAAAATGTTTTTTTGTGTAGAGTAAAACCTACTGGAGAAATTTTGCTCAGAATCAATAAGCTTGTAGCAATGTAAACTTGGTTTTGTGTTATCATGTCCGTAGTCTCCTATTTTGACGTCAACAGAGGCAGCTATTAAATGCGCAACATTTTCAACTTGAAATTATCAATTTCTATCATTTTTACATATTTTCTACAATGCTCTGTATATACTGTACCTATAGTAATAAATATGCAGTTATCACTGTAGAGCAAAAATGTTTTGGTGAGATTAATGTCCAGTTTATTGGACCTGTATTATTTTTAAACAGTCAACAATGATTACCATTACAGATTCTGATTCATTTTTGATTATTGTGTTCAGAAACTAGCATCCTGACACACAAACACAAACCTATGCCTGAAAGTAGTTAAACTATCTTCATGGATGCCTAAAACATCTAAAATCTCTAACTCAGAATTATGACATATCTTAGTATTTTCCCAATATACAGTATATATACCTACAATCTGCTATATGCCTTGTGACCTAGGGGGGAGCACACCTGTACCTCAAACATTCAGGCAAAACCAAAACACACAGTCACAGGTTCAAAGAAAGTTATTTTTATTAAACAAAATACCTTTTACAGATATTCATCATTTGGTAAATCAGTTATGATTCTTTTTCTTTCCTTTTCCACCTTCACTCTCCTCCTCCAAGAAAGCCCTCTGACTTCCGGATAAGGCCATTTTTCAACCCAAGCCCTGGAGTACTTACAGTACAAAATAATTGCCACTTGGAAGCACTTCCAGGTCTGGTGAAACCTCTCCGTAACAGGAGGGCCTTCTCCTGGCAGCTCCTCCTAGTGGCACCTGGGATACCCAACAGGGCTGTCCAGCAAAACTACAACTCCCATGCAGCCCTGTGGGTGTCCAAACAGGAGCCATATGAGACAGATACTGCCACTCTGTGTAAAGGGGGAAGACACAAAGCCTCGGGAGGTAGTCACCCTCTGTCCTTACCTCATAATGGCCTCCCGACCGAGAAAGGTACAACTAACCAACCTGTCTGGGATGCCCGTCCATCCATATACTTCCTTTATCACTGTTTCCTGGCCAGGTAAGGAGCCATCTACCCAGACAGCCAGACAAATGCTCACACAGAGCATCTGTCTCAAACTGGTCAAATCGTGTTCAGGGATACTAAAAGTGTGTAAATCTGTTGAAAGTTGAAGTGAAAATTTTGACCCTGACACAATATCTCACATTTTTATATATATACTAGTTCTGCATGTACTATCAAAAAAGTAAAACGAAAAAGGCACACCTTGGTACAGTAATCCAACAGAAACAAACAATTCATATTATACGATAATTAAGAAATAGGTGACATGAATAAAAGTGAACAATTTAAATAAATACTAATTAACAGGTGACACACACTTGATGAGTTCTTCTAATTGCAATGCTCACAGAAAAATCTGAGAAGCCCTGCTGGGAAATGAACAACAACATCTGTAACTCTCACATCTTTGTTCCATGCTGTTCTGTTTCTGTTTTTTTTATTTACACGTGATACCCAGGCTAGGATTGCAGAGCAAACATAATTACTTTTAAATTAGTTTTGTATCTACTTCTGATTTATTGACTGTATAATTTATATTCATTATTTACATATGAACACACACTTGTATGCACTAGAGAGAATACAGACCTCACAACTTTGTTACTGATGACGTAGGTTAAGAAAGTGGATGTGTTGGTTGAAAATGGCCCTTACTGTAACACCTACACTCAGCCAATTAATGACATCAGTCACAAATTAACATTAAGGAAGATGGGAAAGGTGGAATCGGTGAAAAACACACACTGGACACAATGCCGGCTCTTTCAAATGCATAATGGTGTATAACCCCCTACTTATTTATAAAGGTCCAATTTGCAGTCATCACTAGAAAGAATACATTCATGTGGCAGGTGGGAGAAAAGTGGAATATCTGGAGAAAAAAATTACATGAAACACAAAG
>NC_041396.2:82953412-83065912 GCF_900747795.2 Erpetoichthys calabaricus
TTCAGTGATGCACAGGTGGCCCTGCCCCTTGGGGAACCACCCACATAACACAAAGGCACATGACAAAGGCATGAAGACAGATACATAAAGTGTAAAGAATAAAGCAAACCGTAAACAAAAGTAACAGTAACCTATACAAATAAAAATCTACAACAAAAGCAGAAAACAATAATTTGAACCCCAGCCAGGGCAGGAGCCATGGCTGAAATATAACAGCAGTGTAAATAAATGCCAGACATGCTCACCGGGACTCTTTTTTTGGCAGTGTTACCAGTGAAGTGTCATTCTGAATTACAATACCAAGTTGGAAAGATCCTATTGTTTTTGTCATATATGTTTAAAAAAGTTTTGTTTTTTTTCTCACATTTTCAATTAACATGCTTCCTTTTTAAGCTGCAGAATTCCTGAGAGTTGCCATTCACATAATCAATAGAGGAATGAAGATGTTTAGTAGTCAATTTTTTATATCATGTCTGCCATAAACCTTCACGGTGTCAATTACATTTACATCAACTCTGTAAACGTAACATTTCTGGACTGGCAGTCTGTTGAAAATCACATATGGTATAAAGACATTTCTATCATTAGCTCTGTACATACAGCAATGCAACACATGCACAGAGAGTTCCTGCATGAGCAATACAAGCTAATGCAAGAATTATTTCTTGTGATTTCTTGGTCATGTTGTAAAACGCATTGTAATACAATATTTGTATTAGCAACTGTACAGTTCATTTTATAAGATAATATAACACAACATTTTCAAACTTAATCCAATATAGTGTCACAATGTGCTTGAGTGTACCCTGGCAGAAATGATCAGGAACCAGCTGAGGGTGGTACACTAGTCTTTCGTAGGTCTCAGTTACAAATGTATCCATGGTCACACATTTAGCAATACCAATTAACCGAACTTGAATGGGGGGGGGTCAGGGCCGGATTTTCCTATAGGCTAACTAGGCTTCAGCCTAGGGCCTCAAGATCAAGAGGGGCCTACATTCAAATTGTTAGCAAAATTAAAATTACACTATTCTAAAAACAGTGAACACTAAAACACTGTACCGAAAATAAGGAGAAATTCTACGCATATGACTAATAAACAAACATAAAAATGTATTGGTTAAGATCAACGCGTATTACATATTTTATTATCTCTCATGTAATTTACAAACTTAAAAATGGAAGGTGAAAGGGCCTCATAAGTGGAATAGCCTAGGGCCTCTTTTCATATAAATCCGGCCCTGGTTGGGGTATACAGGAGGAAAAACCTTGTAGAATCACTGAGAATGTACAAACTCCATATGAAAAACCAATCAGGATGAAATGAGGAAGATGGAACCATGAGGCAACAGCTATAGCCAGTACACTACAATGCCATCCCAGTTCACTTTAAAGTACCTCTAAATACAGTACAGCCCTTGCTAGAATACAAAAGCACAGTAAATCTGTTAACTCTTTAAACAAATTCATTTTCATGCTTTTGTAATAGTTTTTTCAATCTCAATTTGAACCCTTCTCTTTTGGTGTTCAAAGATGGGGCTGGTTGTGGAAAATTTCCTGACATGCATTTGTTAAGAATATGTTCCTAAGCATGTTACAATATTTGCTATTTTTGGCATGTTACAATTATAAAATTTTTAAATTGTTTCTAATTCTTTCCCTGCTGTCATTTTATATTTTTTGGACATGTGACTGGCATTGCTGTTGCACATTTTTACTCATCCACTTTTTAAAATGGCATCCGAGCTTTAAATAAAAATTCTTCAGACATATTATGAATCACTGCTGATTCAATTAAGACATAAAGGATTAGTTTAGTTAGATTTTGTAGCTCTCTTGACCACATATTTGACTCTCGCTTGGTTTAGTTGCTCAGATTTTTTATCTTTGGGTAATGACATCCAGCCTGTTAACAAATCCCTCCCTTGATTTCTCCGCTTAACACATCATCTCCTGATTACAAGGCTGTAATCAAGCTTCTGTGGCTACTGTTCTGGTTCATTTGTTGCAAAAATGGTCATAACAGCACTAAAGTCTAACAAACAAGTCTCCCCTCAGCTTTTCAGCAGACTAGCTGTTTCTCCCAATCATACTCCTCCAGGAAGCATTTTTCAAAGAAGCACTTTTAGGACTTCATTGTCTGTAGGTGATTATCAGTCAAACATTGCAACCACCTCTTCTAAGAAAGCCAATATTAGACCAATATTTGCAAACAATGCTCATACTTTGACTATCCACTACTTAAAATCACACTGAGGTGATTTTCTTCTCCACCAGCACAAACCCATAGTATCATGTGAGTGTTTTTATGCTCATCCAGGCCACAGAGGCAGGGCAGCGGTTATGCCAGGCTCAACGGCTGTCCCCACTCAATTCAGTTCAGCCTGTTATACCTTATAGTACAGTACAATGACAAATATTTGTTATTAATTTCACTGGTGTACAAACAATACAAATTAAATGACAATCCAAAACTTTATAGCAGCAGACACAGATCACAAAACAAAGCTATAGTGATAAATTATAGCTATAAATACCACTTTTTTAAGAATAACTTGCAAACAATTTTAAAATAATGTAAGATATAACAATCTAACCACTGTGTGAGGGAAATAAGTATTGAATGTGTCAAAGTTTTTTTCAGTAAATGTATTTCCAATGAGGCTATTCACATGAAATTCTCACCAGACATATGTATTAACTGAAGAAATCCACAAATATAAAATTCACAACATTAAATGCGATAAATAAAGGTATGTGTAATAATGTGGAATGACACAGGGAAAAAGTATTGAACACAGTAAGAAAAAGCAGTCCACCAAGGCAAGGAACCAGCTGAAATCTGTAAGTAGTTAGAAAGTAATTCCACTTCATGTCTGTGTAAATTAGTACCAGCTCGGTTAGTACATATTGGTGGGCTATAAAAAGGAGTTTTGCTACCCAGGTGTCACACAAGAAACATCTCACGATGGGTAAAAAAAAAGAGTTCTCCCAAGACCTTCACAACCTAGTGTCTGCTGGTGAGGCATCAGATATTTCAATGTAGTTGGTATTAAGAGAAGCGTCCAAGGGTCATTGTGAGAAATAAGAAAAAAGATCAGGAGGAGGCATGCAGACTTAATCGTAGTTAGCACAGGGTTAGGGTTAGGGGTCAGGACAGAGAAAACAAGAATAACTAGGTAACTAGGAATTAAAAGCACAGAATGAGAGGCAAAAGGAATGTCAAAACCAAAATGAAGACCTCATGCTTGAGCTTCCTTTTCTTTGAAACCGACTGTGTTAAAGATTCTTCAAGACTTTATTTATGCATCAAGAGATAACTTACTCTGTAACAGTTGCAGAATTTATACCATCACTTCTATGATGTCAGAGACATGATGATTATGGTCGTGATGATCTATGTTAGGTAAATAAGTCTAACTTATTCCTATCTAATATTTTTGGTATTTAATGCTTTAATTATTCTTATCTATTTCCAATTTGGTTTACTTGTTATTTATTTCTTTGTCATATTGTAAAGCACTTTGAACTACATCCTTTATATGAAATTGTGCTATAGAAATAAATGTTGTAATGATGCATCCAAAACTTGGTGTATAAACAATGAAGAACAAGACAGGAGTAAAATAAATAACAAAAAAAAAAATAAACAAATAGGCCAATTTACACAAGCTGTATAAAATAAGTTACATGTCACATTTGTATGGTATCATTAAACCGTCTCTTAATGGGGTTTCTAGTGTCTGAGAGTTTTCTTCAGTTATTGGTTGTTACAGATGTAAAGTATAAAAAAATCATGGCTCCAGTGATGGCCCAGGCTGTTTTAACTACTTACTACAGGGAATGGTAGTCTGGTCACTGTGCGGTGACCATACCAGACTGTGATATGTCTAGTCAGTGTACTCCTCGCTGTTACTGTGGATCTGAATGCAATGTTGAGCCTTTGTTACATAGCAAGTAGTGTTGAGAGATCACGTGAGATCATCAATGATGTGTAACCATAGGAAATCAAACTTACTCACTCCTTTCGCAGTGACACCCATCAATGACATTACAGGCAAGACTCCCAAATCTCATGAGATCCACAATCAGTTCCTTAAATTTGCTGACTTTGATAACAGACTGTTACCATTCTGTAAGAATTCTAACTTCCTTCCTAAAGGTTATTTCTTCATTTTTGAAAATCAGGCCCAATATCTTTGTATTGTCAGCACAACTTAATTAATGGGTGGAGCATATAGGCCTGGGGTTCTCTGCCATTCAGAATAAGATTGTAAGATGTGAATCCCCCATCCTGAGAGACTGAGATTCACCTGGTTACTATATCTAGTAGGACCTTCTCAAATGTGCTGCTCAAGCTATAAGTCTTTACCATTTTGGTCATACCACTCCATCTTTTTAGACTCTAGGGGTTGTTATGAACACCAAGCATTGGTTGGCATTCCAGCTGGGATGGTTCAAGGGTCCCTACCCGATTAGGAGGCCAGTATAATGGAAGAACAAGGGGAAACCACACACTTGGACTCTTTGCTCCCCAGATATAACAGCTGGCAGTCTTCCTGGGCTATGATGCCTTCATGGATACCTGCAGGGCAGGCTGGGAATTGCAGTCCTATGAAACAGTACTGCTGGGATCTATGGATGCCACCAGGGGGCACTGCAAGGACAGACCTCCCCTTCTTTAAGGAACTTTTGCCTGACCAGGAAGTGCTTCCAACATGTAGTGCTGTAACACCGGAAGTTCTCCTGGGTCTGGCATAAAAGGGCTCCGATGCCTCACTTCAGGGAGTCAGAGTTGGGAGGCAGAGGATGTAGCTCACCTGGAGTAGTGGAAGGATAAGAAGAAAGAGAGGGAGAGGAGAGAATTGTGTTTGGGTTTTGCTGTAAATGATACAAAGAAGCCTTGTTTAAGATATTTACTAAGAAAAGTATTATTTGAACCTGGGACTTGTGTTGGTATTGGTGTGTTTGAGAGCATGGGGGCTCAGTGGTGCTTCCTACAGGTCACGGGGTGTTTATGGGCATTTTTCTATTATATTTTAACATTTCCTTTGTTTTTTATGTTTTTTGTGTCTGGACCATTATATGTTGAAGATATAATTAAGGGAAAAGGCAGATCATACTTTGTTGTACTGTGGCTTTGCTTCAATGGAGAAAATGGACTGTATTTTACTGCTTGTTATTTACGATTTCAGTCTTATCAGCTTCTTTAGCAAAGTGTCTAACATCTGTAATTCAAAAATTACTAATGATCTAAAAGAACAATTATTCATTTTATTTTAGGTTCTTACCCTAACAGCCAGAGGCCATTGCCAAAATGTAGTTCATCTAAATCACTCATCCATTTACTCCACATTTCATCTTGCAAGGGACTGCACCTACATGCCATTTCTTTGAGCTAACTCATCCATCCATCCATTATCCAACCCGCTGAATCCAAACACAGGGTCACGGGGGTCTGCTGGAGCCAATCCCAGCCAACACAGGGCACAAGGCAGGAACCAATCCCGGGCAGGGTGCCAACCCACCGCAGTGAGCTAACTCAGCCTTTCCAAAAAATGCTTATAAGCGATTACTACACTTGCCTCCAGTTGTAAGTGACAATATTGTTTTAGGCAACAATCAGTTACATTTAATAAGATACTCCATAGATATTTGCCTTTGCCACTCTTTAAAAAGTTGTCCAGGGGTAGCTCAACCTTCTATACAGTACAGTCATAGAAAGCCCTGAGGCATGCGAGGTGTTTCAACATAACTGTTTTTGATCTGAGGAGGGCATATTTTCTCAGATTCATAAACTTCAAGGCAGCAATAAAAATTGTACAACCTAGCATTTTCTACTTTAATAGGAAGAAAGAACAAAGTAATTTTCTGTTTGCAAGCATTGTGTACTGCAGCTTCCCACACATGCTGTAAGAACTGCTGCTTACAGTGGTCTTAGTGATGAGGTAGACATTATTGATCAGATCACAAGTTCAAAGCACACAGGAACTTCAAACAAGTTTGTAGCTCTGTGTTGTTGAGCATCTATGAGACAGCAGCTCCTGGCCCACGATGTGCAGTGGCTTTCAAAGTTAAGAAAGGCTCGTTGCAAAATGGCTGGTATATTTAGCGTAATATACTTTTTTAAAACTTTGTGTCCAGAAGGTGTTTTGGGATGCTACCATGTGCAATCAATTTCTGTTAACAGTAGCTCCTGCACTGATTTAACTTATTTGATTCACTGGAGAAAGCTGACAAAAATCAATAGGGACTACTGCCGTCCAGCTACTGAAATGTGTGGGATCAAATCCAAGACCTGACCTAAGTACTGCCTGTGCTGTATGATCACATTCAGATTGAAAAGTGGCCAAGAACTCTGGGAATAGAGCACACTCTAGTTTATTCACAGATTTGGTAAAATTAAATTCATCCATACACCCATCTAATTTTTGAACTAATTAAGGTTGAGGGGCCTGTCTCAACAGGTCTAGGTGCCAGGTGCAAACCAACCCAATTTAGAGTCAACAGATAACCTAACGTGCACGTACGTGTGATGTTGGGGGGGAGAGCAGTGCACTCAGAGAAAAACCCAAACAGACACAGGGAAGAGTTCTTAACTCCATATAAACAGTGACTGAACTGGGATTTAAATGAAGAGCTATTGATCTGTTAGCAAATTCATTTCAAGTTAGTTTATTTGGCAATCATGCTTTTCCATTTAAAAGCTCAGAGTGCTTTATGCATGTACAAGTGCAGTATAATTAAATAAAAACAGAAAGGTAACACCCATATTTCATTTGTAGCCTGCGTGCCTTGCTGTACTGATGTATACATCTCATGTCATGATTAGAAAAACCTGACTAAGTGCTTGCATGGACCTATGAGGAGCTACTGTGGAGGGCTACATTTTTAGCAGTATGTGCTGAGGTACCATTTTGGCTAGTTTTCTCTAAGATACAGGCCAATCAGAGATGGGAAACTGGATGGTACACTCCCTTAGACACACTGCAAACCTATATTTTTATTGTACTTTATTTATTATTATAACAAAACAGAAAAGTACACACTGCTACATGAAAAAACAGTCCATTCCTAACTATAATCAATGCTACATATTAAAGAAAGACTTAAGGTACATTAATAACAATTGACACTTGGAACCAGAACTGGCTACTTACAGATTTTTTCCAGACCCACTAATTATTATGTCTCAGTGGAAGGAAGCAGAATTTTTAATGGAAGGGACCAGGAGATGAGATGTAATGTTTAACCTAGCTAAGGTCTGTGGAATATCATATTTATCTTTTATCTAAACCAAAATACAAAATAGAAACTGTAGTTGAAAAGGCATTGCCAAAGATCAATATAAATATAGTCAAATTAAAGAAATGCTCTCTCTCTCTCAAGGTTTAATCCAATCTCCAATGTCTAAGCCGTGCATTACGCCGATCTTTAAACTGTCACACATCATGTGACACGCACTACTGGTGATTCCTGGATTACAAAATCACAGTAACAGTAAGCAAAATGGTCCACAAATTGGCATCATCCATAAAAATGAAGACTGGTGCCATAGTAATATGCTAAATATTTTTATTTTTAAAAATATATTTCTAATCATTTTTAAGTAAGAAAATTGAATTTTACACACATCCAAACTCCCAAAATATGAAACTTAAACTAAAAAAGATACAGGAGAAAGTTATAAAAAAATTAATTTGGATCATAACTCTAATTCCATCTTGTTGCAAAGATAACATATTGATACTGCTGATAATTAAACATGTATACTTTTACAGATAATGAAAAAATTATAGACTATATATTTGTTCTGTACACTAAATATCTAGTTGTCATCATTTCCTTATTTTCTTTACTCATGAGGCTCGTGTTGGTAAAACAGTCTCCAGGTACCAGATGGGAAGTCCTATGTAACTGGGGTTAGATAATAAGTGTGATTTTACAAGCATGTCCTGTACCTCCATGGTGGGATATACTGAACACACCTTTGGTCAGTGGTGCCCCAGGGGTCATCGTCAATAGCCAAACAAACATCAACTAGCTACTATTGATCTGGAATCTGGATCATTGAGATGTTCTGTAGCCATTTTGATCAGACAAGAGGATCAGCCACTGGGGGGATGTAATGAGACCATTATGGCAGGTTCTTAAGAAATATGAGAACACCATTAGAGGAGTGAAATCCTGGAGTCCTGACTCTAGGATGATGCAATGTCTCCAAGTCATTAAGAGGCAGCACACTGCTTTTAAGTGGGATTTTAATAGTGCAGATATTTTATTTGCTAAGGTGTTACCAAAGCGGAGTTGAGTTAAAGGGCACCGCAATCCCATGGTCCCTGTGTGTTTTGGTGGCCTCAATACCTTATAGACCCGCACCTGACCATGAAAGTTATTTATTGGACAGGGCAAGGAAGTGTTGCATTGTAGGATTTAAAAGCTCTCTGTAGAGGATCATTGACTCCATAATTGGGAGGAGATTTTGGCCAGAGGTTACCTAGAGGGTGGAAGGCTACCAACTTTGAAAATGATGGTGGACATAGTGAAAGGAGCTGAGATGTCATCAAATCCATGCCACCTTTGTGACAGTCATGCTGTCAAAAGAATCAAAAGGCCATACCCAACAAAAAATAAGAGATCGATTGAACTTTAAGATTTACTGCTACACTACTAATATGAGGTTTAAATTTATACACACAAGAATACCAGAGTCAGCTAAGACAATCCATTCATCCGTTTCCGAATCCATCTTTTCCATTGTAGTGTTCCAGAACTAAAAAACTTATCCTGGCATGGTCAGCTAAGAGCAGAAAGCATCACAGGATTGCACACCAGTTAAATGCTTGGTGAATTCAGATTTTTATCCATTTTGAACTGGTTATACAGTATTAGATCATAAGAAGCCACAGTCTATTCCATAAAATATTTGGTGCAAAAATGCAATATTTCATGAGAAGGATACCTGTCCATAACTCACAACAAATCTTTTATTTATTCTCCAGATCAATTCATTCCAATACAATCCTTTTAGCTTTTTTGATTTTGACTTTAATTTTTAGTAAATTTAGTTTTTTCTTCCTTTTTCTTTTCTTTGTATGTTATATGACTTTTTATATGACTTTTTCAATTTTTGTCAATTTTGGGTTAATAATTACAATATGAAGCACCAGCACAGCAGTGGGATTCTTCTATGTATGTTGTTTATATTAAAACATTGCGCCCTCCTTTTCTTCATCTCACACCTGTGTGTTTTGGAACAATAAACACATCATTTTGACAAGTGTAATGCTTTTATATGAAAAATAACATGTGGTTCTCTCTTTATGAAGTGATTGTAAAATGGCAATTAAAGGCAATATGGGGTAGTTAAATGATAAGAATCCTTACAATTTACATCCTTAGTTATTCGCATTACATAGAAAAATATTAATTAAAATAAATGTTTATGAATTCTCTATGATAGCTACCTCACCAGCATCAGATCAGCGAGTTTTGCACTAAAATGCAGCACAATCAAAACCTTTATAAGTAAACACTAGACTTCTTTGTATGATTTACTGGGGTAACACATTGTAGAGCTCTTGTCTCAGTAAAACTTGGATGTCTGATTATCAGCTTTATCAATTTCTGCCACCATGTAATCCAGACCAGACATCATGAGATGAAAGGGTGAGGTCCATGATATTTATCTAATAATTGTGTATCCCATACATTGTTATTACTGGCTACAATCATGAACATGTTACAGCCCTGTTGCCTGATGCTGTAAACATTAGGAGTTTGCATGTAAGGGAAGGATTTTCTATCCTTCTGGTGATTAATCCATGGCAACAGAAGACTGACAGAGGTACGAGATTTTGCTTAATCCTATCTAACAGATTGATTGGGTTGGGGTAGCGGGGCTAAACTGTGTGAGAACAGCACATTCACTTATCTCTGCTTGTGTGTGTGCGCTTTAGAAAAAATATTGAAGGGACTTATTTTCAAGCTGAGGGAGGCAAGCGTGTCTGCTTAGTGGATTTCAAATCTGAGCAGGAGATGTAATTCCCAGCGTTGTCAAAGAATTCCGCTGGGCTCAAGATCTAAAGAAGCTGATATCTTTGTGAGTGAAGTCAGTGGTCATGGAAGGTTACTATGTGTACAATCAAAGGTCAGCATCAGCTTTACTCTCTGATGGGAGGCCAAGCCAAAAAGGAGAAAAAAAAAAAAAAACCCCACGTCTGGTCATTTTTACCAAGCCTTTAGTGGGGGGCTAAGTCAAACCATATAAATATAAAAATCAATTTCATTGATGCAGCACCATGGCCATTAGGGGGCATAAAGAATGTGTTAAATGAAAAAGATTAGGACAAAATTTCATATTATATATATATATATATATATATATATATATATATATATATATATATGCACAGTTTAGATCAATTTCCAATGATTATCTAAAGTAAAGAAAGGTGAAAAATGCAGCTGATAGATTCATCGGCATTTTGTACTGTCAGAATCAATTAGCAGTTTGAAATAAAATGGGTGCCGCTTTGTAAAGAAAGTGCAATGCACAGTTCATATATGGCAGAATAATAGATGACCTGCCACCAATAATGGGTCAAACAGAAGTGCTGCATAAGATTTGTGCTTACAGTTAAACCAGACCCAAAGTGCAGGACATGCCATTTGCATTGAAATGCTGCTCTTTTCGAAACTGTGATGGAGCCCATACTGATTTTTCTAAAATTCCTCAAAACTGCTAGAGCAGTGGTCCTTGAGCTCAGCCCTAAGGGTCCAATGTGGCAGGAGGTTTTTGTGTCCTCTTGTTTGACAATCACAGAGTCATTTTTACCTTTAATTAATGTCATTTTTTGGTTAGCTGGGCTTTTCGTTGTCTTTTCTTATTGCACATTCAGAAATGGCCAATTGCAAGAGATTTACAGGGCATTTATAAGAAGTGTAGAAATTATTTTATTTTAACATAGCTTTAAATACTCAATTCTTCTTTGCCATTTTCCTGTTAATTTGCCCTTTGTCTGTGTAGTTTGCTCTCTTAATTGCATTCTAATAATGACAATTAACAACGACAAGCACAGCAGACATCAGGGAAAGCGACACTGAATGATAAGTCTGAAATACTTTAAATAAATATTATGATTAAAGCTGTAAATAACAGCTTAAATCACCGGAACAGTTAGAAGAACTGAGTGAAAATTATAATGATGATAAAAATCATCTTAATGATCTCTTATGTAATATACATAAATCCTTGCTATGCTCCAATAAAACTTTTAAACAAATCCAATTGTGTAATTTATTGATTGGCACCAAAATATAGAAACTGGGAAATATGTGTTTCCTTAATTTAGATGTATGTTTATTTTAGAGCAGAAATTAGTTGGGAATGAAAAATGAAGCCACATCTAACCCTCAATTTTCAGCAACACATATTTTTGAATATCGTTTGCTTTTTTTGCGGTTAGACACTAAGGTATCCATTGGGTTCATTTATTTTTAAAATATATTTATAGTTTTATTTTTAATTTGTGATTTGGCCTGTTATAGCACCATCATTTTGATGGCACTATAGTCGATTCCTGTTGCTAGGACCATTATGGGGTCGGTATGTGTCCTCAGGTGATGTGCCTGCCATTTACGATGCAAAGATGACAAAATGTCATCTAGTGGTATGCTTTCACATACAGATACTAAAACCTTTCTAAGCTTTTTGAAAAAATATTGTTTGTTTTGTTTCTTTGGTTTTTGAACTCTGATTCGCTGATCTTGATGTTGTCTCACGATTCTAGGCTTTGATTACTGATAGTTGTCCCCCTGGTTCTGACCCTCACTATGGTTTTTTGACCATGTCTTTCCCTTCCAGTCTCACTCTGAAGCCTTCTGCCTGCTAGGCATAATACCAATGAAGTGAATTTGGGAACCACTACACTAGTACAGTCTGCACTGTCTTCTGCCTGAGATGCCATTCTGACTTCAAAACAATAAAAAAATCTATTAAAAGCACTTACAGGGTTTTGAAAAAAAAGAATAACTAAATTTTATGTAGTGCCTTAGAATCCATGTTTGGCTATTAGTTGGTTGCCTGCCTAAGTTAATTCCAATAGAAGCAATGTCATTTTCCTAATAGTTCTATTAAATGGCATGTTAGGAATATTGTATAGCTTTCATAGAATTGTTAGACTACTATCTCCAAGTGTTTATGATTATGTACTTGTTTTCATCTTGAAAATACGTTTGAAATCTCTACTGTGCTCAATCAGCTTTCTCTGGAGGCTCCTAAGAGCCACATGTTTGTGAAGTATGCCGATCAGTGACCTGAGAAGGCTGGCTGCTGTCTTAGACTTGACAACCCCGGAGCAACATTACATTTTACAGATCTTCCTTAATACAAAAAATGCTGACAGCATTATTGATTGGTTCACAGAATTAAAATGAAGGCTAAAACAGAAGAGTGTTTTGATGGGAACAGGCCTTTTATCCCAACTTATCTTGTCAATTCCTATTCACCTTGTTTTTGCCGAACGATTATTAACTGTAGTTGGGGTTTATAGATTCCCCAGGTATGCTGTTTAAAAATACTGCTGGATTATCAAATGAACAGTGTTATACTCATCATTTAGAGTATGGACATTTATATTGTAGGATTTGTACATATTGTGCTGTTATAAGCTGGATTCTTACAGCGTCACACAAGGACTGATTTTAACATAACATCTGTTCTCGGATTTATTTATTCCCTTTAAAATAAAAACACTTCTAACAGACTTACACTTACACTTCATTTCAGCTAGGATTGAAGTATCAGAGGCAGTGGGCGTTTCCAGGTGATAGCTAGGGTCTGGCTGACAACTCCTGGTATATTTTTACAAAATGTTACTTACCATACTTTATAAAAAGGTCAGATAACATAACAGTACATCCTCAAACCCCCTTATCCAGTTAAGATATTGCCCTGGTAGCATGACAGAAACCAGCCCTGGACAGAACACCAGGCACACTAATACATACACCCAAACTAAGGCTCATTTCGGGTCAAATTAGACCCACCAGTTAACCTAACCTAACCTATGTTTAGCAGGTTCTGAGTGAAGAACATATGTAGACACGGAAGGAACTTTCAGACTACTCATATACAACGACCATGGTTTAAACCCAGATAATTGGCTCCATAAGGCAACAGAATTAAACAACTGCCATCCAAAAGAGTGAGGAGTGGTGATTAATTAGTACCCTAGTAAAAACCCAGAAAAAGTTAGAATAAGAAAAATAGAATTTTGGTCTCATCCGTTATAGGAGATGGACGTCTGAAGCAGAGCTCTGCTAGCAGCAGCTTTATTTTCCCACGTATTTCATATTATTTAGAGGTATCCTGTATTTAATCCAACCAAGGAACTTCCACTACAATATACAAGCATGAGTAACAAGAAGAAAAGTCAGAAAGAACTGGAAAAGAAACTTAAAGCTGCATCAAAGTCTGGACAGACATCCGGCCCGAGTGCAAGGTATGGCCTTTCTGAGACTGACCAGGAACAGACAGACAAATGTGCAGAATTCCTGGGACCCCGCTCCATTGTATCGTCTCCAGTCAAGAGTGAAAATAGGAGCGAAGGTGCAAGTGATACAGGTCGCGTTGGATCGCCGATTTCTGAGGATCATTCAAGACTAGAAAAAGGCCCTGCAGGATGTGCTCTCATCTACTCATCACGAGCCCGCAGCACCTGATGTAACAGGAGCTGCATTTCCACTCGCGGAGCACGAAATCCGAAACGACCTGTCCGAACTGAAAGAGATGTTCACTACACTGGCCACTGCCATGGCTATAGTCATAGATGAGCTTAAGAAGGATAACAAGAATGAGCTAATGAATGAGCTTAAGAAGTCTAACATTGAGCTTAAGAAGGATAACAAAGACCGGGAAACACTTCTATTTAAACGTTTTGACGTGAACTTTAAAAGCATGTTGGAGAAATTAGAGGAACACATCGAAGAAAATACGTCCAAACTGAAAATACTTGCCGACCAGATTAATGACGTTACAGATCAGCTGGATGACGTTGAGCAGGCATTCACGGCTCGAGTTGAAACAGCGGAACAATTGGCGTCTAACGCAGATGAAAAAGCTATAGCTGCGAATTCCGAATGCAAAAACCTCGGAGACAGACTTGCGGCCCTGGAAGATGGGTGCAGAAGAAATAATATAAGAATTGAAGGGTATGCCTGAGAAACGAGAAAGCTCAAGCCCAGTGAAATTTGCAGTAGAATTACTCTCTAAAATAATTGGAGATGATTTTAAACTCGACATTGAGATAGCAGCTGCTTATCGCATATACAGATCAAGCACCTTTAAACCTAGGTTTTTTATTGTCCACTTCGAGCGATTACGATGTAAGCTTGATGTGATGGCACTTCTCAGACACGAGCAAGAGATTATATTTGAAAATAATCTTATTCGTATTTTCCCAGACTTCTCACCATTAACAGCTGCAAAACACGCAGCCTACTTTAACATTAAAAAGTTGCTACAGAAAGCCGATATCAAATACAGCCTCTTGTATCCCGCCAAACTGAAAGTGGAAGTTCAAGACCAATATTATGTGTTTTCAAGCAAGGAGGAAGCTGAAAAGGAACTAAAGAAGCTGTTTCCGACACTCTTTTGAAAGTTAATAAGGAGCCATATTCTGTCAAGGCATGGGAAGGCCTATCATCTGCTGTCGGATCCACTTTTAAAGAGACTGGTATTATAATTATACATCCTTTTCTTTACTTGGACATTATATGTTTATGTCTTAATTACAGTTATAGAAGTGAGTGTGGAAGTGTGGAAGTAATTAAAGTAGGGTTTGTTTTTTTTTACTACCTTAAAGTAGACTGTTTAACATCTTACTCTTAGTTTATTGCTATTTCTACTATTACATTATTATTACTATTACATTGCTATTACATTTATACTATTACATTATACTATTACATTAAGATTTACTATGTTTATCCTAGACTACTTTTTAAAATCATTCCCAGCGTTCATTCTTTTAGTATCTTAATATCTTAAAATTGCTGAAGATTATTTTAAGCTTAAAGACTGTTAATGACTATATTTTCGGCAGATAGTATTTAGAATTCAGCTGCAATAGATAGCTCTTTATTTTAATTCTCTTACACCCCTGTGGGGTGGGGTTTGTTTTGTTTTGGACATGCTCTGTCTCTTTGTATGTCAGAGGACCGGGACATCGCGAAGTGGGATCAAGCCTCATGTGGGGAGGCAAAATGGGGGGGTGGGGAGATAAAGGGGGGAGAGAAGGAGAGCAGGCTATATCTAATCTATTCTTCTAATCCTTATAATTATAAATATCAATGCAACAATAGGCTAAAATGCAATAAATCATGGGGAATTTTGAAATTAAGATTAAAACTGCCTCACTACCAGTTAAGACTATAAAATGACATTAAAAACTCAGAATCAATGTCTCCATGATGGGACAGTTAACTTTGTGAGCTGGAATGTTAAAGGCCTGAATCACGAATTATAGAGAAAGAAAGTATGCTCTCACCTAACAGGCATAAACGCTAAAATATTATTTTGACAGGAGACCCACTTACTAAGCAAGGATCAGTTCAGACTACAAAAAGACTGGACTGGCCAAATGTTCCATTCTAGCTTTATAAAGAAAACTAGAGGGGTGGGAATCCTCATACACAGAACAGTTCCATTTGTAGCATCAGATGTAGTATTGGACCCTGAAGGGAGATATGTGATGGTCATGGGCAACTTATTTAACAGTAAAATGATTTTGATAAATGTTTATGCACCCAATGTCGATGATAAGGAATTCATGCAAAATCTATTTGCATCCATTCCCAATGTGAACACTCATAAAATGATAATGGCTGGGGACTTTAATTGTGTTTTAAATCCACTCTTAGATAGGACTCCTGTGACAGGGGGGACAACATCTAACACTGCAAAGACAATTACACCGTTTGTAACTGACCACAACTTATCAGACCCCTGGAGGTTTCTTAACCCAAACTCAAGATCATATTCGTTCTACTCACCAGTGCATCATAGCTACTCAAGAATTGATTATTTTTTTATAGATAATAATTTCCTGACTACGATTAAACTGTGCAAATATGACACAATTGTTATCTCCGACCATGCCCCTCTAGTCTTGGAGCTAAAATCATTAAGCCCCTCACACTCACCTCGGAGATGGCGTCTTAACCCTCTTCTATTAGCAGACGAGAACTGCACAGAATTTATGTCCAAACAAATCAGCTTCTTCCTAGAGACAAACACATCCACAGAGGTTTCTGCAGGAACACTCTGGGAAACTCTAAAGGCCTTCTTAAGAGCACAGATTATTTCATATCTTTCCCACAGAAATAAATTAGAAACCAAGAAACTGTCAGAGCTAAGAAGCGAAATTACTAGAATAGATGAAGAACAAGCCAGGCATCCAAGTGAAGCTCTTCACAGGAAAAGGCAGGCCCTGCATACAGAACTCAACATCTTAACTAAAGAAACTGAACAACTTATTTATAAGTCACGACATCATTACTATGAACACGGAGAGAAAGCTAATAAGCTTTTAGCTCAACAAATTTACAAACAAGAAGTTCGCAATGCAATACCAGTAATCACCAACACGAATGGAGAAGACCATAAAAATATAATGCACGCATTTAGAGATTATTATAAATCCTTATATTCTACTGAGTTCAAAGAAGACAACACACAATCTAATGCATTTCTGGATACATTACAGACACCACAAATAGATGATTTAAGTGCTGAGGAACTGGATAAACCTCTGACGCTAACAGAATTACTAGATGCTATAAAGTCACTTCAAAGCGGGAAATCAGCAGGCCCTGATGGTTACCCCGTAGAATTTTATAAGAAATTCTCCACTCAGCTAGCTCCCCTCTTATTGGCAACATTTACAGAAGCTAGAGACAACCAAATACTACCTCAAACATTTCGTCAAGCATTAATCACTGTCTTTCCTAAACAAAATAAGGACTTGTTACAATGTGCATCATACAGACCAATTTCACTCCTGAATAATGATGTTAAGATACTCTCAAAAATTATAGCTAGAAGGATGGAGAAAGTGCTGCCCTCGGTAATATCACAGGATCAAACTGGATTTATTAAAGGCAGACACCTATTTTCCAATCTCCGACGCTTGTTTAATGTTATATATTCACCAGCAAAATCAAACACACCAGAGATATTACTATCATTAGACGCAGAAAAAGCATTTGATATGATTGAATGGAACTACCTTTTCACTGCATTGGAGAAATTTGGGGTTGGCCCGAATATTTGTGCATGGATCAAACTACTGTATACCAATCCAGAAGCTTAAGTTTGTATTAACAACATTTGTTCAGACTACTTTAAGCTAGAACATGGTACCAGACAAGGATGTTCCTTGTCACCACTGCTGTTTGCAATCGCCATTGAACCACTGGCGGTTCACTGTCGAAATTCTTATCAGATAAAGGGGATTATCAGAGAAGGACTGGAACAGAAAATTTTTCTATATGCAGATGATATGGTTTTATATATATCACACCAAGAAAACACTGTGCCTGCAGTTTTAACAGCACTCACAGAATTTCAAAAGATATCTGGTCTCAGAATTAATCTGAATAAAAGTATACTCTTTCCAGTGAATTCACAAGCATAGAATATTAAATTGGACACCCTACCTTTTACCATAGCAGATCAGTTTAAATACTTAGGGTTAAATATCACAAGTAAACATAAAGCTCTTTATCAACAAAATTTTGCCGTCTGTATGGAAAAAATTAAGCAAGACTTGCATAGATGGTCAACCCTTCATCTCACTCTAGCCGGAAGAATTAACGTTGTTAAGATGAATATCCTTCCTAAACTTCTTTTTTTATTTCAAAACATTCCAATATATATCAGTAAATCATTTTTTAAGCAGTTAGATTCAACAATAACCTCATTCATTTGGAACTCAAAACACCCACATATCGAAGAGCGACCCTACAAAGACCTCAGGCAGAAGGTGGCATGGCTTTACCTAATTTTCAGTTTTATTACTGGGCAGCAAACATAAAAACCTGGACGCAAAAAAATGAACATACACAAGCTTGGTCCGCAATAGAAGTAAAATCCTGTAGTACTTCTTTATACTCCCTGCTCTGCTCTCCAATAAATGCAAGTTATCGCAAATATACTAATAACCCAATTGTGCTTTACTCACTCAGAATATGGAACCAACTTAGAAAGCATTTTAAGATGGAAAATTTTTTATCTGTGGCACCTCTGCAAGAGAACCACCTCTTTCAACCCTCGCAAACATATCCAGTTTTATGTACCTGGAAAAGTTTTGGGATTAAAATGCTTAGAAATCTTTATATAGACAACATATTTGCATCTTTTGAACAATTACGTTCCAAATTCAACCTCCCAGCTACACATTTCTTTCACTATCTTCAAATTAGAAATTTTGTTAAACAGAAACTGCCCGATTTTCGTCACCTCGTACCCTTCACCATGCTGGAAAAAATACTGCTCAATTTCGAGGAATTAAACATCATTTCTGCATTATATCAAATCTTATTAGTGTCCCTACCTTTCAAAGACCCAAGAGGACATTGAGAAGAAAATCTCTTAATCAATATATCACAAAAGGAGTGGAAGGTAGCAAAGCAGAGAATTCACTCGAGCTCAATATGCGCAAAGCATAGAATTATTCAACTAAAAATTATATATTGAGCTCATCTGTCTCGCTTAAAACTGTCCAAAATGTTTCCATGGCAAGATCCAACCTGCGAACGATGCAACCAAGCTCCTGCCTCACTGGGTCACATGTTTTGGGCCTGCACCAAACTAACATCATTTTGGACCAAAATTTTTAAGTGCCTTTCAGACAGCCTTGGTATCACAATCTCTCCTAACCCATTAACAGCTGTGTTCGATGTTCTTCCAGATGGACTTGAAGTGGAGAAGGACAAGCAAATGGTGATTGCATTCAGTACACTTTTGGCACGCAGACTTATTTTGTTGAATTGGAAGAATGCTAACCCTCCTCTGATAAGTCAGTGGGAAACCGATGTTTTACAGTGGTGTGAAAAACTATTTGCACCCTTCCTGATTTCTTATTCTTTTGCATGTTTGTCACACAAAATGTTTCTGATCATCAAACACATTTAACCATTAGTCAAATATAACACAAGTGAACACAAAATGCAGTTTGTAAATGGTGGTTTTTATTATTTAGGGAGAAAAAAAAATCCAAACCTACATGGCCCTGTGTGAAAAAGTAATTGCCCCCTGAACCTAATAACTGGTTGGGCCACCCTTAGCAGCAATAACTGCAATCAAGCGTTTGCGATAACTTGCAATGAGTCTTTCACAGCGCTCTGGAGGAATTTTGGCCCACTCATCTTTGCAAAATTGTTGTAATTCAGCTTTATTTGAGGGTTTTCTAGCATGAACCGCCTTTTTAAGGTCATGCCATAGCATCTCAATTGGATTCAGGTCAGGACTTTGACTAGGCCACTCCAAAGTCTTCATTTTGTTTTTCTTCAGCCATTCAGAGGTGGATTTGCTGGTGTGTTTTGGGTCATTGTCCTGTTGCAGCACCCAAGATCGCTTCAGCTTGAGTTGACGAACAGATGGCCGGACATTCTCCTTCAGGATTTTTTGGTAGACAGTAGAATTCATGGTTCCATCTATCACAGCAAGCCTTCCAGGTCCTGAAGCAGCAAAACAAACCCAGACCATCACACTACCACCACCATATTTTACTGTTGGTATGATGTTCTTTTTCTGAAATGCTGTGTTCCTTTTACGCCAGATGTAACGGGACATTTGCCTTCCAAAAAGTTCAACTTTTGTCTCATCAGTCCACAAGGTATTTTCCCAAAAGTCTTGGCAATCATTGAGATGTTTCTTAGCAAAATTGAGACGAGCCCTAATGTTCTTTTTGCTTAACAGTGGTTTGCATCTTGGAAATCTGCCATGCAGGCCGTTTTTGCCCAGTCTCTTTCTTATGGTGGAGTCGTGAACACTGACTTTAATTGAGGCAAGTGAGGCCTGCAGTTCTTTAGACGTTGTCCTGGGGTCTTTTGTGACCTCTCGGATGAGTCGTCTCTGCGCTCTTGGGGTAATTTTGGTCGGCCGGCCACTCCTGGGAAGGTTCACCACTGTTCCATGTTTTTGCCATTTGTGGATAATGGCTCTCACTGTGGTTCGCTGGAGTCCCAAAGCTTTAGAAATGGCTTTATAACCTTTACCAGACTGATAGATCTCAATTACTTCTGTTCTCATTTGTTCCTGAATTTCTTTGGATCTTGGCATGATGTCTAGCTTTTGAGGTGCTTTTGGTCTACTTCTCTGTGTCAGGCAGCTCCTATTTAAGTGATTTCTTGATTGAAACAGGTGTGGCAGTAATCAGGCCTGGGGGTGGCTACGGAAATTGAACTCAGGTGTGATACATCACAGTTAGGTTATTTTTTAACAAGGGGGCAATTACTTTTTCACACAGGGCCATGTAGGTTTGGATTTTTTTTCTCCCTAAATAATAAACACCATCATTTAAAAACTGCATTTTGTGTTTACTTGTGTTATATTTGACTGATGGTTAAATGTGTTTGATGATCAGAAACATTTTGTGTGACAAACATGCAAAAGAATAAGAAATCAGGAAGGGGGCAAATAGTTTTTCACACCACTGTATATTATTTGAAATTGGAAAAAATCAAATTCTCAGTTAGAGGATCTGTACAGAATTTTTTAAAAACCTGGCAGGATCTAATCAATATTATTTTAGAATAAGAGAAATAACTATTACCGCATTTAATTCCCTACTCCATTTTTTATTACCTATATATATTTCTTCCTTTCTTTTGTTTATTGTTGCCTTATTAAAAAGCCCTAAGCAATTCTTCTTTGGCTAAGCTCTCCTTCTCAGGGGTGGGGTTTGATTTGTCTTCAATTTGTTTTGTTATAAATTGATCTATTTGCATGGAATGATTACAATAAAATTAATAAATAAAATTTAAAAAAAGAATAAGAAAAATAAATAGCAAAGAAAAACTCTTTCTGTCAAGGAGGAATGGGAACCAACTAACAGAGAAACAGAACAGGAAAGAAGATTCTAGATAAGTTTAGGGAGACATATGGAAAACATCCCTCTGATGACTTGTTTTTCTGTTTTTTTGTTGGCTTGTGTGACGTAGTTTTCATTTATTGTCTGCCTTTATGTTGGCTAGATATTAATTTCCTTCTGATGGTTTCTAATCTGAAAAGCACTGTATGAATAAAGACATGAATGACTGACTGGTATTCCTAACATGATTAACTTTTTCATATGGTGTCTCAATAGCAATTGTGCATTAAGATAAGTAAAAAATATTGGCACAGGATGCACCAGTGTATGACCAGGGAAAAAAGGAATGATATCTAGAAAAGTAAGTGTGGTAATGTCTGTCATTGAAAAATAGGTCAGAGAAAGCAACACTGCAGAGATAGATAGATAGATAGAACTTTAGTAGTCCCCAGTGGGAGATTGGAATAATGAGGTAAAAGTCAGACAAAGATGGATGAATGTATTCAGTCAGTTAGTTTTCTAGTCTTCTCTAAATTTACTTTGTTTACGCTCCTCCCATATTTCTTAATTAATTATTTGGGTAAGCACAGTGGTGCGTTATTAATGCTGAGGTGTCAGCTCAAGGAGAATGGTTTTGAGTACTGCCAGGACATTGTCTATGTGGCATTTGAAAACTGTCTTCATAACCACATGGATTTTCTTCTGGTGCTCCAGTTTTCTCCCATGTCTAAACATTTGCAAGACCTGGTAACTTATGACTCTAAATTTTCCTGAGTGTGTGCATGAGTATACCCTCTGTCTTCTCCAGAACTGTACCGCATGCTGCCAACCCACTCACCTCTGTAACAGAATTAGTGGTCTGTCTGTTTGTTTTGGCCCTTTTCGTTCCCAGTTTTCCTAAAGGTGTTGTTGCTTTTAAGCTCGTTTTTGGTTCTTGGTCAGGCTCCCACCTTTGCTTTTCTTTTAATGCATCATTTTGTGTAGCAGTGAAACGGAACAGGAAAGAAGGTTCAGGATAAATTTAAGGAGACATATGTAAAGCATCCCTAAGATGACATGTCTTTCTGGCATTTTGTTGGCTTGTGTAACATAGCTTTCCTTTATTGTCTGCCTTCATGTTGGCTAGACATTCATTTCCTTCTGATGGTTTCAAATCTGAAAAGCACTGTATAAAGACATGAATGACTGACTGGTATTCCTAACCTGATTAACTTTTGCATATGGTGTCTCAATAGCAATTATGCAATAAAATAAGTAGAAAAATATTGGCATGGAATCCACAAGTGTACAACCATGGAAAAAGGGAAGGATGTCTAGATAAGCAAGTTTGGTGATGTCTGTCATTCAAAAATAGGTCAGGGAAGCAACACTGCAGATATGAACAAGACAGACAGACAGATAGATAGATAGAAGGGTTTTCTTGTAACATTATTTCGTATTATGGTTGGAAGGAGTGAAGACAGACAAGAGACAATATATAGTATAATGGCAACAGAGGGCCTCACTAGTGCCTCTTAATACACTATGGCAGAACGACTCAGTGACTATAGGTGCTCCTCGAGAATGCATCATGGAGACGAAGGCCTGCTTTAGCTATAGTGGCCTCTAGTTTTGCCATTGATCTCTATTCTGTTATGCCTTCCAACCCTGGAATTCAGTTGATCTTCCCGATCAGTTAGTTATTCAGCTACGACAAAGAGTGCAATAGCAACCGTTAGCCATCCCTGTGTGGCATAACCCTAAAAGTCTTCTTAAAAACAAAAGATCTTTTTTTAGATTAAGTTGTATTATTTAATGGACAGTACTATGGGTTATTAAAATACTCTTGCACAACAAGACAAAAAAATGAAAAAGTAACTAATGCCATGCACACCTTTGTGAAAGCCAATCATGGCCTACATACACAGCATAACAGTGTCTACCAGAAGGGATACAGTTTCATTTTAAACCACTTTTACTTTTTTCCAAAGCATCCTTAAGATGTTAATAAAGGCTAAAATGTATCGAGTTAAACAGCCATAGTATTACAATCAAATTACTAGATAGTTCACAAGCTCACTTTTATCTTAAAAGGCACATTTCTAGGAAAGAAATACATCCTGCAATATGGAGTGAAGCTGATTACAGGTTCACAATCACTTGCCTACAATTCCAAAATACAAAAAGCTCTAAATACTAGATTTCTTTTGTTTCAAAAGATTTTTTTTGGAGCTGAACATATTCCAGTGCAATTAATGTCAGAAGGGGTGGTTACATGCTTGGTGGCTTGAGTTTTGAGCCTTAGTGTACATGAGAACAATTTAAGATGAGCCAACAAGAAATAAAACTCAGTTACTTTAGAACAAATTCAGATTAAATCTTTGATAAGATTAAAATATAAAATTACTTCAAAGGGCTAATCAAGACAATGACAGACAATTCAGAAATGATGCTTCTTCATTGTCTTCAATTAGTAAAACATGCAGAGTGCCTTCAAATATCCCCTATGGGGCTAGTGTCGCCATCTAAGCAGTCTATTAAAAGATATGAGGGAAGGAAACAGAGATATAAAACCATTCTTTAATATTTACAGTAAATATTAGCATAGGAGGTCAAAATTAAGGTTTAAAATCTATGCAGTGGTTTAAAAAAAGTACATGTACATAAAGAAGAACATTGGCACTAATATCAGAATGGTAGTATATTTATTGCTGTTATAAGTATTTAAAAGAAAATATCAAAAAATATACAAAAATAAAACTGGAAAAGTCTGAACAAGACATGAAAAGGCAAGTTTATATTTTGGGAAAAAGCAAAGATGTTGTAAGGAGGCAGGCTAAAAGTCCAAATACTGTGTGGCAGACAGCCAGAGACCTTACCCGCCTGGAGCATGGAAGGACCAGGGGAGAGTGTTTTTTTCAGAACGTTTCTCCCCTAGATTGACAGAGGGCAGCCCCCTTGGCTTGCAGCGGGGCCACGGGTCATCAGTATAGAAGCTCAGCCCTGCCACCAGGGGGTGCATGGACATTTGCAGAGCCCTATTTGGCTGTACTTCTGCCACACCCACAAGTGTGGCTGGAAGAGGCTCATTGGGCACCTGGAGTCCTTTGGGATGCCATATAAAAAGGGGCCAGTCCCCACCATTCATGGGGCCAGAGTTGGGAAGAAGAGGACAAAATCTCGAGGAGGAGTGGAGGCGGATGGACTGGTGACAGAAAAGGGACTGTGTTGTGTCTTGGTGCTGGTTCACTGTGTGCACAGAACTGTTAATAAACCGTGTGCTGCCTGTCTGTGTCGGGGTTAGGGAGGCTGTACGCGCACAACTGTCAGAATGCTGATTGTCAAAAACATGTCAAAAAATAAGCTTACTTAGCACCATGAAGAAAACCTTAATTTAAGAAAATGCTGTGAAGTCGAGTTTGTTTAATAGAGAAAAATTCATAACCTAGGACATTGTGAAACTACCTGAGCCACAGCAAAACATGTTGCCATTAACAATAAACAACATGGAGATGCTCACAATCCGAATCACAAAAATGACAACATCTATGACTGAATAAACATTCAAAACAGTGACAAGATGATATTACCTTCATAGTGATTAAAAAAAAACATAGTCAAACAGAAAAATGAAAGCAACATGGGTCAAAATTTTTTTTTTTTATAATTCCTTAAAATTCCATTCATTTTAAATGCTCGTATGGTTCTTCTGTACTGCTCTGAAATCTGAAAAATTCTGAAATCCAAAATACAGTCAGTCAGTCATTATCCAACCCACTATATCCTAACACAGGGTCACGGGGGCTGCTGGAGCCAATCCCAGCCAGCACAGGGTGCAAGGCAGGAACAAATCCCGGGCAGGGTGCCAGCCCACCACAGGACACACACACACCAAGCACACACTGGTGCCAATTTAAGATTGCCAATGCACCTAACCTGCATGTCTTTGGACTGTGGCAGGAAACCGGAGCACCCAGAGGAAACCCATGCAAATATGGGGAGAACATGCAAACTCCACACAGGGAGGACCCGGGAAGCGAACCCGGGTCTCCTAACTGCGAGGCAGCAGTGCTACCCTTGTGCCATCGTGCCACCACTCCAAAATACATTTGCCCCTAATATTTTCAGATAAGTGATTGAGAACCTGTACATCCTATTATTTAGTGAACTTTTGAGTCAAACTTGCTTCTTACAAGAAACAGCGCATGCCAATAGTCGTCGTATAAAACTTCATAACACCATCATTAGAGGTCACTGGTGAGAGATATAAAGAGTTATGACTGGAGAATATTTGGAGTGGCACATTGGTTAGCCCTGCTGCTACCTCACAGCTTTAGGAGAATGGCTTCAAATCCCAGCCCAGTCATCTGTATGGAATACAAACAATTCCCCTGTGTCTTTGTCATGTTTTACCTGAATTCTTGATTTTTACTTTATCATTTCAAAGATGTATGTTTGGTTATTTGACAATGTAGTGCAGATGAAATACGCAAAGATGCCTGGTCTTCTTGCTTTACATAAAGCTTGAGGTGGCATAAAAGACACAGGATGCAAAACACTTAAAAAGACTGAAGGGCCCCCACTTGTTTACTTGATGTGCTTAATAAAATGCTTAGGATGAAAAAAACAACAAGACATAATGAGTAGAAAGATAACAAGCTATACCAGCCTTGGAATGAAAAAACAACTAGAAATATGAAAGGAAGCCATACCAAGGCACAAACTGGAGGAAATGATAATAGACTATTAATGTAAACAACATTTAAACTAATAATAATTAATGTAAACAACTATGATACAGCAATTTAAGCTTAGTTAATAGGAGTATGCATCAGGCATCAGAGACTCTTGCTGGAGCAATGAGATTTAGCAAGTATCATTATGGCATTGATGTTGTGCAAAAATTTCAGAAGAGGTTTTATCTATAAAATCCAACTTCTGCCTTTCTGTATGTTTGTCTGCTTTTCATGAAAGAACTACTTAACGGATTTAGATCGGGTGTTTTTCTATAATTTGCTTGAAAGTTCTGGTTGATTTTGTGACTTCTCTCATCGCACTATGCATCATAGTTCGCTTGCGGTACCGATTTATTTGCGCAAATCCGAGAGACACGTAGCGGGCCGAGCGTGGGGGGTGTGTGGCCCTCCTCACTCATACATCAGCCTCAGTGTGTTCCTTACCTCTACTTAGCTAGCAAACGAGAATGGATTTAGATCGGGATTTTTTCTATTATTTGCTTTCTGGTTCTCTCATCACACTAAGAATCATAGTTCACTTGCAGGAGCGATATATTCACACTAATCCGAGACAGAGGCTGTGGGCCAAAGGGAGAGGAAGCGTGACGTCAGGAGTAGGGAGCCGGGCGGGGCCCTCCTTACTGTCCTGTTTCACTACTATGCGGTCAGAGTCATGGGGACAGCTAGTCTCTGGTAAACGGGCCAAGAGCTCTTCCAGGAAACAGCCAAACAAAATGATTCAATGTACCTTGTGGTATATCATGTAATATTTACACAAATACATCCAAAGAGAAGCCATGGAACAATGCAATTGTCTTATAGTCCTTCAATGGGGTCTTTAATGATTGTATGACCATCTTGGAGGCATCTCTCTTAACACATACTTGGCATGATGATGTCCAGCTGTGAATACTGGCTTCTGTAATTTGAAGCTGTGTCAGGCTTTTATACCCATATTTTCCACTGATCAATACAATGTATGGATTAGTACCGATTTAGCATAATCAATGAGTTATTTGCAGTCTTGTGCTACATGTGGATTATCCTCTCTTTCCCTGGCACATTATTTCATTGCCTACAAACAGTGCACCTGCTCTAATCACTAAGTCTTTAAGGTCCTGCATGAAAAATTGGTCTACTTCGCTTCAGTTAATAAATGTATGCATGTATGCTAAATATTAAGAACTTTAAACAAATGTTTGTAAATCACGGTATTGCATAGTGCATAGCTATTTTCAACTCTGGTTACATCTGTCATTACTAAAAAAAGAATTCATTCTTAGAACCCAGAAGAGCAACAGCCGCAATGCTTCCCTAAAGTCCTTCAAGAATGTCACACTTAGTGAGTATCTCTGTAATCCTGTAGAGGAACTTGATTTCGTCAGTTAGACTTGCAATGTTGTTCTTTTTGTTTTTTTTAACTAAATTAAGAAGATACTCATAATTGTATATCAGCATTCCACTAATATCCACTAAGTACATTTTATATTGAATTTATTTTCTTGTTATGTAATTACAGTTTTATTTTCTGATGTCTTGAGACCTTTGTTGTTCAAGTGAGGGGAGTCTCACTGACCCTAATGAAGTGAGCCTAAAATCCCCTTACTGACAACAAAGGTCAAAATTAAAACAAAACAAGGCTAACACAAGCCTGTAATTAGAGGGGTGGTCCCAGTTGTGGGATTTTCAGATTGCTGAGACAGATCATTAGAAAAATTCCTCATTATCTTCTTCTTGTGTCCTTGTTGTGTCAGCTGCAAAGTGCTTAGAATCCAGAAAGAAATTAGTGAAATGTGTCTGTTCTTGTGTAATTCCACTCCTGAGACACTGTATACAATAAATGATGACTGCATTATTAGAACTCAAAAAAGCAGCAGTAATTTAAGAAATATTTACTAATAGTTTCAAATACTGCTGCTTACAAAATGGTTTTGTTATCTAAAATCCAATGTGGATGTAACTGAAGAAGAAGTGAGTTAGACAACAGAAGTTCTCTATTTATAAGCTTACAGGCAGGCAATGAGTAAAGTGCTTCCCTCTTTCTGTGTTTGATAAAGTTTCTATTTTTTGTGCTAAACCTTTCACCTCTTACAAGAGCTTGGAGGCTCCATGTATAATGATCATTGGCAGTTTGAAGTTCCTGTGTATGCTGGACATTGCTGCTATGTAAATCTCTACATCCAAAAAGAAAGGCAAAGAGTGATCTTCTTGTCACAACAGTGTTATTCAGGTGACTGCCAGCTATGCATCCTTCAAGTCAAATGAGAGTGGCGCTCCAATTCATTAATTCAGATGTTTCCTATAATAGTACATGGAAGTTTACACATGTATGACTGTAGTGGAAACAGCCTGCAAATCATTTTTTGCTATTCTCAATATCAACTTTTAAACACCCCATCCATCACTATACAGACATAAATACTTTCATAAAAATATAAATTCTATCGATGTCTTTATAATTTTTGATATTAACTTTAATATCCTTTCTTTTGTTTTCATGCCACTTATTTTACATTACTGCTTACTCTGCTATAGAAAATATGGGAAACAGTAGCTTCCCAGTGGAATTTATTTTAATACTCTTCCATTTATGCTACCCTAAATAACTAAGTTATGACATAACACAAATCCCTTGCCACATTTCATTATACAAAATATGAAAATAATAATCAACACAGCCAGAAATGACATTTGCAGATTGTGTTGTAGTTGAAGCAATGCAGTATCCTCTTAGGAAGTTTCCATTACTCCTTATTTATACAAAAAAAATTAACTTACCTTGTGACAGATTAAGGTCTCCGTGACCCCTTGAACCCTCAGACTAGACGTCAGACACCAGATAAAAGTCCAAATAATGTTTTATTGTTAATAATAATAATAATAATAATAATAATAATAAATGTGCACAAAGCACCCTCCACTCCATAATACTCCAATAATAACTCAATAACAATAACCAATACACAATCCTCCACTCCCAGACGCGTTGCCACCCTTCCACCCAGCTCAGCTCAACATCTGGGATTTCCCATCGTCCTTTTATATTCCCTGACCCGGAAGTGTTTCCCATCTTACAGTCCACGTGATTTCTTATCACTTCTGGGTCAGATAAAAAGTCCTTCTTTTCAACCCGGAAACACGTCGTTCCCTCTGGTCATATGATTATGACGTGCTTCCGGGTTATAGGGCACGTATAAGTCCTTGAGCCTCCCTGCAGCGACTCCTGGCGGCCCCAACGTTATCCAGCAGGGCTGTGTATTAAAACTCCATAGTCCATGATGCCCTGCTGGAATTCGGGGCATCTCCACGTTGCAAGGAGAGCTCCATCTACCGGCCTGGGGGTATTGGCCGGGATGAATGGCCGGCCATCCCTCACAACCTATAAGTGCCTTTTGTATGGATTGAGCAGAAAACTAACCCTGATCTCATTTTTCTCCCAAAAGCCCAACCAATGCAGTTTCTAACTCCCTGTGTACTAGAAAAAGATGTCCTGACCACTTCACTTTTTGAAGCAGTCATTCATTGTCCTTTATTAAGATGTTTTGTGAAACATCGGAGGACTGGAGACTGAGATATAGTGACGTGCTGACATCATCCTAATGAACAAAAGAGAATTTGCAGATAATTTTGTGTTCTGAGGTGTGAGAGTTAATTAAAAAATACATTTTGCTCCTAAAACCTTTGTGTTTTCTTAGCTGCTAATTTGTAAAGCTTTTTTCCCTTTTGAGGGGTTTTTTTTTCCGCTTTTTTCTACCCACATAGGATAAAAACCAGCTGAGTGTTTGGAAAATATACGTATTACTTGTACTTGTTTTGTGTATTTGTATTCAAAGTAGTAGTAGTAGTAGTAGTAGTAGTAGTATCGGTGAAGCAGGGCAGTAAGCAGCAGTAGCTGACACCGGCATTTCTGTAAGTAAATAAACAGCATCATTGTGACAAATAGTTAACAGAAACAGCAATTTCTCTCTATTATATAAAAAAATCTTTCGACGCGACAAGACTTTTTAGGAGACGAGACTTTTTGGAAAAGATTGCCATGAGATTCTTTCAAGTTATGCCCTCCTATCAACCATTTTCAAACAAGACCACGGTACTCTCACCTCTCAGTCTTGTGAATGCTTTTGTCAGACACACTTCCTGCACTCTCAGCTCATAAATTTTCACATTTTCCTCACTTTAAGTTCCCAATTAAAGAAGATGTATTATGTCCAAATCTTATTGAAGAATTTCATCATGAAGTGTTATCAATAGAAAACATGAGTACACAGGCAATCCTAGCACCTAGAAACGAGGAAGTCAAATGAATTTACGCCAAAAATGTTGATCAGTAACACAACAAAATGGTTGAATGCTTATCAATAGACTATGCTGAAACAGTTGGTGGCTATTATGTGGAAGATGAAAACAACAACTTACAATATCACGAAAAATATTTACAACTGTTAACATCCAGTCTTCCACCGCATGAATTACTGTAGAAAGAAGGATGTATTGAAGAAAGGTAATGTAGTACATCTTCCGCAGATAACATTAGACAACAAAGGAGATCTTGATATACCATTCGTATTAAAACATTTACAGTTTCCCGTTAGAATAGCTTTTGCAAAGACAATTAACAAAATCTCAGAGCCAAACATTCGATTTATTTAATAGAGAGAAAGAAATTAAATTCAATCATGGGCAGATATATATCATGTTGATGCAAGTGTAACACTTCAAATGAAAATTAAAATCTGTTTAAATTATACATCTGTATCCCCATACTCGAGCGGCAGAACGGCAAAGAGGCTAGTGCTTAGCGCAGGCAGAGGTGTTGGCGAGGGAAGCGAGCGGAGGCAAAGCCCCCTAGTCTTAATGGGAAAAAAGGCAGGAATAAAGAAAAGGGCTCTAAGATAAATAGGCAGGCAACTAGTGTTAAGGCACTGAATAAGAAATTAACTAGCATTCCTGGATTGAACAATTCTTTGTGGTCAAGAAAGTAGAACAGTTAAGAGGGTGATAGCATAAGGACTCATTAATACGAAGGAATACAAACAATGAGAATGGAGAGATTTTAAGTAAGGAAATAAAGGAAAGTTAGGAGAAAAGACAGAGAAAAGTAGGACAAACAGCGGGCAGTCTAGGGGGAGAATATTACAGGAGCTTAAGGAGCCAGAAGGAGTAAAATAACTGTAGCAGTTCTTTAATCTAAATCTAAACTTACATTTCTTAATTTTATCATTTAATTTAAATAATTTAATTTTAATAATAAATTTAAAGAATAATTTTAATAATAAAAAAGTTCAGTGGTTTTCATAATCCAAAGTCAAATTTTAATAATGAGTCCAGTGCAATGCAATTCCTGTTGGATGTTAGACTTTTTAGAGGATGGCTTTGAGAAACCAGTCTTCTATGAGGGCTACAACTGCAGAAGATGGCAGCTGATCCACCACCTGGAGCTCAATGTCACTGAAATGAAGGAGGAATTGTAGCCTGTGTTAAGTAGAAAATTGGTGGACCTGATCCAGGTGTCCTTTAGAGAGACAGTGTGCACCCCTAAGGTGGCGAGGGTAAAGACTCCAGACCAGACAGGTAAAGATAAGTTTGTCAAGGTCAAAAGGCCAATGTAAATGGTGCCCACTTTCTGGGGGGCATCAACCCCAGAACTAGAGGTGTTAAGCTGTTTTCAGGTCCTTGTGGAGCTGGAGGGTTTCTTTGAAAATTCAGAGGTGGTAGGTAAGCATGAGCAGCCTTAACAAGTCACCTCAAAACCAGTTCCCAGAAACAGAGAGGTAGTGATAGTTAGAGACTCAGTTATTAGGGGGATTAAAGTGCAGGTTTGCTCCAGAGACAGAGAGTCTTGGACAGTGTGTTGCTTTCTGGTTGAACCTCCAGGAAGACCTCCCTGGAAAGGTTGATAGGCCATTGGCCAAAGCAGGAGTGGATGCAGTTATCATTGTTCATATTGGAACAGATGACATACATAAAGGTAGTCTGTCAGATCTGCAATCCAAGTTTAAACTGTTAGATGCCAGGATGAGGAGAAGAACTGAAAACGTAATCTTCTCTGAAGTTCTACCAGTACCACACTTCATACGTAAGATTGAGGAGATTAAAAGGCTTACTGTGTGGTTCAAATCTTGGTGTGGGGTAGAAAAGTATAGGTTTATGGAGCATTGGGACTCCTTTCGGAACAGATAAGACTTGTTCAGACTCAGCGGGTTACATCTGAACCTTAGCAGCACCAATGTGTTAGGGAAGTGTATGAGTGGGTTAGTCGAAGTTTGTTTAAACTAGAGTATGGGTGGGCAAGGAGTTTAGTGTAAAAAGTGTAAAAAAATAAATAAATACTGTTCACAGCAATGTAAAGTTTTAAATGCAAAAATAAAATGAGTGACACATTAAAAATAGCTTGCCTTAATGCTAGAGGTATCAAAAATAAAACAAGCGAGTTGGATCTCTATGTAGTAGAGCATAATTACGTTATTATAGCAATAACGGAAACCTATGCGTAAACAACAAAGATGGGGATGAGTATAACATAGAGAGATACATATTTTTAAGAAGGATAGACAGAACAAAAAAGGAATTCGGTTGCTGTTTATCTCAATCAGAATTTAAATGCAAGTCCTCTTCAACTGAACGATGGGCCCCATCTTAGTGAGGACATCTGGACTCATCTGGACAGCATTAGGGAAAGAGGCCTTATGTTAAGAGTGTGGTATAGACCACCCAATGCAGACAGTAATTTCAAAGCACATCTTTTTAATAATTTTAAAAAGGCAAGTTTACAGGTTGTATTATAGTCATGGGGGACTTTAACTACTGAAATATTAACTGGGATAACCTTGCAAATAAGCACAAGAGCAGGAGTTTTTTGAAGTAATCTAAAGATGAGCCTTTTCAGTTTAAGCAAAAGAAGATTAGGAGGAGACATAACTGAAGTGTTTAAAAGTAAGTGCATTGGATTGAGACTGTTATTTTAAAATGATTTAATCAAGAACACAGAGACACAATTGTAATCTTGTTAAGGGTAAATTTCGCACAAACATTAGGAAGATTTTCTTTATACAGAGAAACACAGACACTTGGAATAAGCTACCAACTAGTGTGGTAGGACTTTAGGGACTTTCAAAACAAGACTTGATTTGATTTTAGAAGAATTAAGTGGATAGGCTTGGAGAGCTTTGTTGGACTGAACGATCTGTTCTCGTCTAGGTTTTGTTAATCTATTCCTTGTCAGTGAACAGTAAAAAACATGACTTTTAAGTTTTGTGTTACAGTATTATTTGTTTCCATGCATATTAGTTTTTTTCCATACATTACTGATGTGATCTTCAGCTCAACTTTCTTATAAATTTCTATATGAACTCTAGAATTATGGTTAAGGTTAATTACAGTATGGAGAAGACACACTGAACATTTTTTAAACTTACTAGATTTGCTGCATCATGAACAGTTTGGAGGAAGACTGATCTGGTAGTCTTGGCCTTTAAAACAATTCCTTTGCTGACATAAATAAAAGACTTGGGTGTACAGTCAGAATCTTTTATAAAATGTGTACATTGTTTGCATCCAATGTATTAGCATGCCTTTTTAACACTAGAAAACTTATTTTTTGAATTATGTTTGAAAGCTATGTATCTCTAGGTCTTACTAGTTTATATATTGGACACCATGATAGAAAGCATATTTCAAAATTGGAAAAATACTTGAGGGCGGCACGGTGGTGCAGTGGTAGCACTACTGCCTCGCAGTTAGGAGACCTGGGTTCGCTTCCCGGGTCCTCCCTGCGTGGAGTTTGTATGTTCTCCCTGTGTCTGCGTGGGTTTCCTCCGGGTGCTCCAGTTTCCTCCCACAGTCCAAAGACATGCAGGTTAGGTGCATTGGCAATAATACATTGTCTCTAGTATGTGCTTGGTGTGTGGGTGTGTTTGTGTGTGTCCTGCGGTGGGTTGGCACCCTGCCCGGGATTGGTTCCTGCCTTGTGCCCTGTGTTGGCTGGGATTGGCTCCAGCAGACCCCCGTGATCCTGTGTTCGGATTCAGTGGGTTGGAAAATTGTTGGATGGATGGAAAAATACTTGAAGTTGTGAACATACAGTATATCCTAAAAAAAAGTCTGTATAATATATTTAAAAAATAACACATATACATGTAAATGGCAGCCAAAGGCCTTACCTTTTCTGTGGACTGTGATGTTCCAAAGAAAATTGGAATAAAAGCCAGCCAGACGATACAAGTAGTATACATAGTAAAGCCTATAGGCTTTGCCTCATTGAAGGTCTCTGGGACGCCACGTGTCTTGATTGCATAGACGGTACAAGTGACCATCAATAACATGCTGTATCCAAGCAGGCAAATGAGAGACAAGTCTGAGATATCACATTTGAGCACTCCACGGGAAAATTCGGGATTTGCTGTACGCTGGTCCTCATAATCAATGATAGCTTGTGAAGGGTCCACTCCAAACCAGATGCAAACTCCAATCAGCTGCACAGAAATTAAACTGAACGTGATGACCAGCTGTGAGGCTGGGCTAATGAAGCGTGGTGCTGAGACAGACTTTTTGCCCTGTTCAAAGATACGATAAATGCGGTTGGTCTTTGTAAGTAAAGCTGCATAGCTGATACTCATTCCCAAGCCCAAAAAAATACGCCGCAGGGAGCAAATACCAACATCTGGAGTAGAGATCATAAGGAAAGTGGTGGCATAACACAGAAATATACCTGTCAGCAGAACATAACTCAGCTCCCTACCAGACGCCTTTACAATAGGTGTATCATTATAGCGGATAAATGTCACCACCACAAATAAAGTTGCCAGGATCCCAAGGATTGCAATGAACACTGGGATTACTGCCCAAGGTGAACTCCATTCTAGCTTGACAATTGGAATGGGCCGGCATCCAGTGTGGTTTTCATTAGGGCGCAAGTTGAAGGGACACATCTTGCAGGTATAGCGGTCTGCCTGATATTGGTACCCATCACATCGCTCGCAGTGCCAGCAGCATGGGATGCCTTTGACAATCTTCTTACGTTCCCCTGGGCGACATGGCTGGCTGCAGATAGAGACTGGGACCTGGCCAGAAACTCCAGGCCACTGCATTGCTTGCATCTAGATATAAAGAAAGTGAGAAGAATGAAAACACTTAGTCTTTATTCCACATTTTCTTTATATTTTAATGAAATTAAAGTTTTTACTGAAGATTCCCTTACAATTAATTTTTTGGTCACCCTACTGTAGCGATAATTGCTTATTCTATTCCTGCCACCAAAGAAATAATAAAAGTTTAATTTTAGAAGAGAACATATTCCATGCATGAAAGATTGTGCATATTTTACTGCAGTGAAAATGCAATATCCTTATTTTACATATTTTACTACTGCTTTACCTGCCGCATTAACAGACTGGTGTCAGTGTTTGAGCTTAATATTTAATCAATATTATGTTATAGACCAATATTACATTATAGCATTACATTGTGCAATGTCTGCACTTACTGGAAGGTAATATGTAGATATCAGACTGTGGTATGTACATACTCTCTATAACAAAAACATAGTTTGCATTCAAAAGCAGTGGTCCAAATTCCATGGAGTGGAGTACAAGTGAAGATAGATTATACTTAAGATGTAGAATGCACTAGTGAAGGGTGACTTATACTTCTACCTCGAGCCTATGCTCTAGCTTAGCAGTTTATACTTCTGTGTCGCACCACACCACAGGCATACTACATTCCTGAATTTTAGATGATGCTCTTTGTAGCATACAAGAAAAGTGAACAATACATTAAAATAAAATCAAATGTTGTCCTCCAGGATCACTGCTCATCTTGCTACACATTTTCTTCCATAGTTGAATATATTTGTCCCTCACGTTTCATATATCTGTCGACTTCCAAAATGGAAGACTAATGGAAACACATTTCAGGAAATGCATAGTTATCAGATTGGTTAATTGGAGTCATGGGGGTCTGCATAGCGTTCTTGTTGACAAGTCACATAGTCACATTTTTGAGGAGGTGGGCATGAGGCTACACTGTAGGTACACAGAAGTATAAATCAGCCCTGAGGCTTCATCTGGAGTACTGCATGCAGTTTTGGTTACCATATTAGGAAAAAGACATAGCAGTGGTAGATGAATTCCAGAAAACAGCAACTAGGTTGATTCGAGGACTAAGATCTATGAGGAAAAGCTGAAGGAGTTGTACCTTTTCAGTTTAAGCAAACAGGGAATAACATGTTATATGACAGAATCTTTAAAATTAAGAAGGGAATTAGTGTATTGGACCTAGCTATTACTTATAAACAAACTCTTCTAAAAGAACATGGAGGCACAAATGGAGACTAGTCAAGGGTAAATTTTGCACAAACATTAAAAAAATTTTCTTTGCTCAGAAAACAACAGACACAAGGGATGTGTTAGCAAGTTGTAAGGTAGACTGGAATTTAGGAGAATAGGACTAGTCACCTTGTTGAGTTGATTGGCCTGTTCTTGTCAAAACTGTTCTCATGTTCTAATGACCAGAGTATAGCAGGTCATCATGGATACGCATACTAAGGATTTGGTTTGTTTGTACATGAAGATCATTAGTGGAGGTGGGCGGATTGTGTGACAAGAACCAATACAATGCATAAATGTGTTCCATTATCTACAAAGGTGAGATATCTTCCTGAAACTGCTTGACATCTTGGGCCATGTTCTGACAACTTGCAGAGTTGGGACTCCATTTGCTGAATCTTTTAAGACATAATGTGTAGACTACTGATGTTTTGTTGCTTTTGTATGTGGAATGATGCATAGCCTCTTGATGGAGTTTTTAACTGAAACAGATGCAACAATGTTCTCCAACAATAAAGCATGCCTTTATTCTGGTTTTGGAATAATATGGCTGTCATATATTCTCTACACTGCTTTTAATAATAAATTGTCCACTGCTAAAAGAGAATGTTTCATCGACTCCAAAGAATCAGCTTGGTGCTTTAATCATGCTTTCTTTAACTTTATCTTGACTGTGCACGTTTTGAAAAAAATACAATACACACCATAGAGGAGAACACATTGCAACAAAAATATATAAAACATGAAGAATTAGCACAGGAGAGTCATTCAGTTTATATAAGAAAAACAGAATTTGCTAAATTTTCCTAGTCGTTAACAGGGCACAATAAGAAAATCTCGGTTTATCATCAACATGCATTTCCAGTATTTTCAGAATGTGAATCACTCAAGCAATCCTTTATTTATTTATGGAGGTGTGATGACTGTCTCTTCCTTGTAAAATATATGTTCATATCTTTTGTTTTCTTTCTGTTTACCTCAACAGAGCTGTAAGAGCACCATTTAAAAACATTTCACCCCACGCTGTTTAACATTCCAGGCATGATCTGTCAGATTACACTGGACAAGATTTTGCTTCTTTTTGGGTGTATCCTATGAATTTTCGCCTGCTGATCATCAAAATCAGCTTTAAATTTTCCTGTCTTGTACCATTTTATTGCAATCACCATGTTTGTGATTTCCTATCACATTATAAGTATATGTGTATGGTACAACAACTACAAGTGGAACATCTGGATTGATCTAAAAGTAGTGGCACTGCTACTAGGAATGGAGCACAGATATACCAAATGCTGTTTCATTTGTGAATGCGACGTCTGTGCAAAAGAATCTCATTACAGTAAAAAGAACTGGCCACTCTGTGAGCACTTAGTTCCAGTGCAGAAAATTGTGGTGCATAAACTACTTGTCGACCTCATAAAGATGTATCTGCCTTTTCCTCATATAAAACATGGACTTGATAAAAAGTTTCATTACAGTGATGAACAAAGAAAGGTGGAGGATTTTGATATTTTAGACAGATATTTCCTACAAATAATTGGTGGGTAATTCCATGTCAAATCAACCGATTTTACAGAAATCCCACGCACTTTGGTCTCAAAAAATTCTGAAAAATATACCAGGTGTACCATGTTATCCAGGAGACACCCTGTAAAATTATTTTGATGTAATATCAATACTTTTCCTGATACAGCCAATTTTGTGGGTGGAGAAGGGTGTCATATTTGACTTGGCTTTATTTTTTCATCAGTTTCATAAGACCATATCTCAAGAACTAAAGCAGACCTAGCAGACTCAAATTTTACATTCTGGTACTTTTATAGGTATAGTATGTAAGAGAATCAAAATGTTTGGTGCAGGTGACACCACTTGGTAAGAGCAGACCTTCAAAAATGGAAAAAATATTTGGCATCTTTGGCTTTGTCATGTTTAGGCTTTCAGAAAGGGCTTTTCAAAAGATTATGAGCAAACAAGAATCAGGGTTTGACCAGCATACTTCTCAAATGTGAAAAAGTCATTTTGTGTCTAATTTTCAGATCAGCTTATTGCACTGTAAGAATGTCCAGACATTTTTAAAATAGATTTCCTGTATCCTACATGGTCTTACTTTTCTTATATGAATCTTTCATTTTTAGTTTCCATTGTAAACATGGGTTAAATTGACCATTTGTCAGTAATGATGATCATCAAGTTCTTCATGACTAACTTGGGTATATGATTAATGGAAAAATAAATAAATCACCAAAGGCACATGGAGCACAACACATGAACAACAGCGGCTTGATTTATCGTTAAATACAGCACTAGTTATAATGAAATGTTAACATGTTGGTATTGCAGCAGCAGGAATGTGACCCGTTTCATTAGGACATTTTGTCTTTGAGATCAAGTTGGTACTGTAGCCTCCCACTGACCGCCGTAGGTACACTAAGCAGTGCAATGAGACACTGTAATGGCACCCAACAAATATCGTCTGTAGGTGGCCAATGCAAAGACTGAGCAGGATAGTTTGGATGCATGAAACATATCAGGTTGTCTGAATCCACTTCACTCCTGTCACAAATCGCACCAATCCAACATTTTTCATCATACATGCACCCAACATAGCCTCCATATCCAGAGGAATATGTGGATGAAAGAGAGGAGACTATCCATTCTATGAATGTGTTTTGGTTAAGTTCATAGCTATACTTTAAAGCTTTACAATTAACTTTAAGTGTACTGAAAATAAGTGGTAAACTACCAATTGAAGTTGACAGTGCAAAAGTATTCACAAGTTGTAGATGATCATAAGGATTTCTCATATAGCGAGGGAAGTGAAGACTAATGTCCATCATCATCTAATTCTTCTAAGTGAAGCCTGAAAACCATGAGGACTGATTGAGATCACTTATGTTAGGTAGAATGCCCAGTGGGAGCTGGGTGATCTCGTGGCCTCAGAACCCCTGCAGATTTTGTTTTTAATCTCCCACCCTCTGGAGTTTTTTTGTTCGTTTGTTTTTTCTGACCTTACTTTATACTTTGTTATTTAGTATTTCCTAATCTTACTTTTATTTTTTTTTTGTTGAAATGTTTCTCTCTTCATCTTGTAAAGCACTTTGAGCTATATCATTTGTATGAAAATGTGCTATAGAAATAAATGAGGTTGTTGTTGTTGTAATGTATACAATTATGCTAAGGCTAAGTGTAGATAATGCTGCATGGCTTGGATTGGTTTTGTGTCATGTTTATAATGTCCTGTCATATGAATTAAATGTGTAAGTCTTTATTTTGTTTCCTTTTTTTCACTTCTTTGTAAAAATGTGATTCATTACAATGGTGTCACAAGTGAAGAGTGTACTTTTTCCTCACAGAGGAAAGTAATAAAATATTTTCATTTACAAAGAGCATAGGGATTGGAATGAAATATGTATAGTGACCATATAGAATGGGCACCCAGTATAATGAGACATAAGACTGGTTTTCTAGAATGTGATTGGTATATTTAAACTGACCAACTACCAATAGCTCAGGAATTTGAATTTTAGCACTGCATACTTTGAGGCACTGCAAACTTTAAGAGTTTATATGAAATATTAAAGAAACTGCACCACTTGAGCTCCCTGCAATTTATATTCCTAGCCCCCCATCATGTGACTGCACAGAAGCATTACATAGCAGCAGACACAGATACTGTAGAAGGGGCTGAAGACAAGTGATATACAGTAATCCCTCGCTATATCGCGCTTCGCCTTTCGCGGCTTCACTCCATCGCGGATTTTATATGTAAGCATATTTAAATATATATCGCGGATTTTTCGCTGCTTCGCGGGTTTCTGCGGACAATGGGTCTTTTAATTTCTGGTACATGCTTCCTCAGTTGGTTTGCCCAGTTGATTTCATACAAGGGACGCTATTGGCAGATGGCTGAGAAGCTACCCAGCTTACTTTTCTTTCTCTCTCTCTCTCTGTCTGATCCTGACGTAGGGGGTGTGAGCAGGGGGGCTGTTCGCACACCTAGACGATACGGACGCTCGTCTAAAAATGCTGAAAGATTATCTTCACGTTGCTACCTTCTGTGTGCAGCTTTTAAGTATGCTGCACGGTGCTTCGCATACTTAAAAGCTCAAAGGGCACGTATTGATTTTTTTTATCTGTCTCTCTCTCTCTGTGCTCCTGACGGAGGGGGTGTGAGCTGCCGCCTTCAACAGCTTTGTGCCGCGGTGCTTCGCATACTTAAAAGCAAACAGCCCTATTGATTCGTTTGCTCCTTTGAAGAGGAAGATATGTTTGCATTCTTTTAATTGTGAGACTGAACTGTCATCTCTGTCTTGTCATGGAGCACAGTTTAAACTTTTGAAAAAGAGACAAATGTTTGTTTGCAGTGTTTGAATAACGTTCCTGTCTCTCTACAACCTCCTGTGTTTCTGCGCAAATCTGTGACCCAAGCATGACATTCTAAAAATAACCATATAAACATATGGTTTCTACTTCGCGGATTTTCTTATTTCGCGGGTGGCTCTGGAACGCAACCCCCGCGATGGAGGAGGGATTACTGTATTGAAAGGAGGCCTAAACGTGGAGTCCCAGGTCAGTCCTAACATTGATGTGTTTGCATACACACAGAAAACCAGGATAAAGTGAGTAACCTGGTTAAGGCAGTGTCACAGACGTGCGAGTAGGTGGCAGCTAAAGGACTTAAATAATTGTAATAACACATCCGACCATAGGGTGGGGGGGTGCACTGACTGTCTTTCTCAATTCCCTGCAGACCTTTCCTGGGAAATCCTGCAAAGTTCCGGTGCCTCCAAAGACACCACTTCCGGTCCAGACAAGGTCACTTCCGGTTCAGACGACATCACTTCCGGTCCAGACAAGGTCACTTCCGGTCCAGACGACATCACTTCCAGTTCCGGCCCCTTTGATAACGTCACTTCCTATAGTCTTACTTACAATGAATCAGTTCTGTTTTGGACTCAGTCTGGTGAACATCACTGTTACTTTAAAAGCGTTTTGTAGCCAGGGATATTATATGGGTGGCTGCCCCAAATCTTTTTTTTTTAAATATCATCAACATTTGCCTTGAATCTAAAAACAACTGTGGAACCTGCATCTATCAAGCAGTGTGGGGAAGTTTCAAAAAAGCAACTAAATATTTGATATAGGTATTTAATATAAAATGCTTCTTTTATATGAATCTAGTGAGAAGTCAAGCAAAACTAAACTGCCCAAGTAACTAAAAATATTACAATATGCAAGCTTTAGAGGCAACTCAGGCCCCTTCTTCAGGTAAGATGCAACATTCCTTTATATAAAAAACTGCACATTTGACTGGCCAGCATTTGTTATTAAATTCTAAACCCATTTATGAACCTTCATGAAATTGACTAGAAACACAACAAAACATGACCATTCTCCTGTGTCTTGTAAATACATGTGCTGTGAAGTAAATCACAGTCAGCCCTTTTTGCAACCTTGAACTGAGCCACTGATGGTTCAAGGCATGAACACTGTCCATTATTCTGATACCACAAAGGTGACAGATAAAGCACCAGAAGAAGAGATGTGAGTCAGAAAAACAAGCAAAGGTTCATAAGCAGGAAGTCAATTAACTATCATCAAACCAAAATCAAAAACCCAAACTCATAGTCAGACGTCTTTTACAGGAGCTCTAACTAAATAAATGCACAATACATTTTTCTTATTTGCATAAGAACTGGACTAGGAGGGAAGTGTTTTGGGAAGAACTTTTGACCCTGGAAGTGAAATCCAAACACTTCTGAGTCAGTTGCCTAGCAACAACATAACAAAACTTATCAAATTTGTGGCATAACAGAATTCAAAATGGCACCCAAATAAATAGAGCTCAAGATACTTACAAGTATTCTAGAATAATTGCCTAGAATGGTAGTAACCACAGAAATGAGTTCTGCAACCTCTAAAGCCTACATTTACATAACAAATAAACAAAAAAAGGTCTTAAACATGAACAATAAAGTAAAAAATAATACTAATTATGACAGCTGCTGCATTAGCCAAACAAACTGTTTCAACCTATCAATAGCAAATAGCTCGATTAAAACTAAACCGACAGTTTTTTAACTGCACCCAACACATTCTTTTCTGCTTGGCTGTGCAATTGAGTCCTGCAAAGGAGCAGCACACTTTTACTTTTGCTTCTTGCTTTACACCCAGTGCTGCTGTAATATTAATAGTGTAGGTATTTTTACTTGATTAAAATAAGTATTGCATTAGTTTATTCATAATTTTATAAAGTAATTGGACTACTTAGTGCATGTTAGTTTTAACACATTACCCTACTGCTTCCGGAGTTTGCTGTTGAACTTAGCACTGTATGTTCAGCTCATCAACATAAATTTAGTTCTGAAATACTGAGACAGATTATTTTAACCAGGACAAGGAGAATTGTGATCGCCCATTTGCCTTAGGAAATTCATATTTGTGGACGCTTCCGCCGTTTTCTACCTGTGGCTGATGGAAACATGTGAAGAATGCGCACAAGTACAACAGACTCACGCAGACTCTGAAATGGTTAACTGTAACCCAGTTAACGGCTTACATGGCCACATAATAAGGTTATTGGAGACATCTCATGCGTTAATATCAGAGATCAATATCCTAGTGTCTCTAAACAGAATGACGGTTTACATGGCATTTTAGAAACTGGGTTTCTGTGAATAACTGGGTTATTAAAGCACATGTAAATGCACTGGATGACATTAGCAAATATGAACAATGTGAAATGAAATTATTCTAAGTATTGCATTATCAACTGTGCTTAATGTGTGCTACATGTATCTGTTGCACAACAAGAAAAAACAGATTAGCAACTTGTGCCACAGGTGATCAAAGAAAAGTTGCAGTAAATATCTGAGACAGAAAACAAGGAGTTTATTAAAAATAAAGTAAATTCAAGTGTTCTATAACCTAATAAAGCAGCTAATTTTCCAATTACAGTAGCTCTTTTTATAAAATCAAATCAGCTAACCTGCATAACAATTAATCAGGATGCCAAACACACAGCACATACATATGATATCCGCGCCATAAAGTAAACATTCCATTATCTGTATTTGGGAGCAGAGTGTTATGGTTCTGCCAGGGTTACTGCCCTGCTTTAAGTTTATTTCTTGATTGTCTGATATTTGTAATGTTTTATAGGTTTCCATTTTTTGTTAATTCTAGTTTTGGTTTGCCTTTATTTTAAATATTTTTTAATGATGTTATAATTACTTAATTTGTAAGTATGGTGTTTAATGATGTTTGCATTCACTCCTTTGGTTTTGTGAATGGAACCCCTAAGAGGTGGGTGACCCTGACGTCACTGCTGACAGATCGTCCTCATCTTTTACATTACAGGCTGCTAATCAGGTCCGTCAGTGGTGCATTGTTTGTCTGCACCAAAATCTTCCTGTGCAATTAAATCTGCTTACTGTATAGAGTAACCCTATTTGCCTACATTTTTGTTATTTTTCCCATTGCTTTGCTATTTTTGTTATTCTTTTGTTTATGTACAAATTATGCGTTATAAAAGTTCTTTGTTGCCCTTGCCTTCTAAAGCCAGACGTTCTACAGTTTATCATCTCTGTTGTAGGCCAATTTTGTGCATTTTGAACATTTATGGCATATTTTTGAACTCTGAAAACTGCCTGTTGAGTTTGAGGTCAGACTGCCTGGGTTGGAGCCTATTTATTGGCAGGCCAGTGAAAGTTCTGTCCAGGAATTAATTTAACTGGGTGTAAAAATTACATTAATTATAATTTGGTCTATGAGTAATCAGTTGGAATGGTCATAAAGTATATATCGAAAGGGCTCAAACCTAAAATCTCTATGGTTTTCAGTGACTAAAAAGTTGTTCAATGTTCTTTTTGTGTTAAACATAACTTTTAAATACTAAATTTTTTTTAATAAATTGACTAATTAAAAGATAAGAACTTTCTGTAAGTCATAAAAATAACACACTAATTACATGGGATTAAAATTATATTTTGTTTTGTTCAAACTACTGCATTTTAAAATGGGTTCACATTAGTACCAAATGTTACTTGTCCTCTTCCTAGGATTGAATGCCATGGACACAAATATTGTTGTCACCAGCTCTGCTAAAGTTGTGTTCAGGGAATCAGTTTTGTTCAATGTGAAGGTGCCATCCCATCTCTCTATCAGATATATATATATACTGTATACAGTATCTATATATATATATATAAGTGGAAAGATGTTCGGAAGATATATCAGCATTAAAAAATATTCGGTCCTCGACCCCTCTTACGCCCTTCTCCACCACCCATTCAATACTTGACAAAAACCCAGATGATAGATAGATTGCTTAAATATGCAAGTGTATTGCAATCCAGGATCCAATGTTTAAACATATGCATGAAAGGTGAATGGGTGCTCATTTGTGATCCCTTTTTCACCTGACGCCCTCCATAACCTCCCTACCCACACACAGTGGCCAAACCTTAATCCCTGGTACGATACACACACGAAAAGAAAAGAAGATCAGAAAGTGGATGATTATGCCTAGTCCGTGTGAAATGACAATGAATCCGGTCTTACAGTTCTCATTGTATGATGTACAAAAAAAAAAAAAAATGGACAGCAGACAAATATGGCTGCTTTCTTTCTATCCTTAGGAATTCAAGAGCGAGACCAACTGACCAATGGAAGCACCCTAGGAACCATTGGGCCATACAGTATAAAGAAACCCTTGCCTCTTCTTGGGGAATCGCCACGCTGTTTCTTATCTTCTAGGTGGCCACCCACAAATAGCAGATGTCTCTTTTTGTTTTCCCCCATCTTGCTCAGCCGTTCCCCTTAAAAAAAAAAAGTTTCCCGCAGAAACATCCCATTTCCTGCTTTGGTCATCATAGAAACATGACGCCTGCCCTAGGCAGCTGGAATTCTTACCGGGCGGGGTCCTCACAGACTTAGTCATCAACTATAATCTCTGAAGGGATACTCCTTTATCATCATCCAGACCCAATAATATAGTGACAAGAATCCAGAAAGCAAACCCAATTGTAGTGCTATGTATATATATCTATATATATCTATATAGTGGCCTGTAGGGGATGTCGCTGACCCCCATACTTCAGATAAAATTGCATCAACTTGGTCCTGGGTTCAAATATTTTTTATTAAACAAAATACCTTTTTACAGGTCTCATTATAACTAACTCTTTCTTTCTTTTCTTTTCCCTTCCTTTCTTCACTTCTTCCTTCACTCCTCCAGGCAAGCATTGTTCTCTTCCTCCCGACTCCAATTCCCCAAATGAGATGAGGCAGTGCTTTTATGCAGGACCTGGGAGTGCTTATGATGTCAGGACACTGATCAGAGGAAACACATCCGGGTCAGGCAGAAGCACCTTCTTTGAGTAGGGAGAGCATACCCCTGCAGCTCCCCAGCTGGCTGCCCCACAGGTGTTCCTAACAGGAACCCTCTGTCTCTGAGCACCCCTTACATTGGCATTCTCAGTCAGGATAATCGTCAGTGTCTGCCATCCATTACAATATGAAATTCATCCATCCATCCGTTATCTAACCTGCTATATCCTAATACAGGGTCACGGGGGTCTGCTGGAGCCATTCCCAGCCAACACAGGGAGCAAGGCAGGAACAAATCCCGAGCAGAGCACCAGCCCACCGCAGGACACACACACACACACACACACACACACACACACTAGGGACAATTTAGGATCGCCAATGCACCTAACCTGTATGTCTTTGGACTGTGGGAGGAAACCAGAGCACCCGGAGGAAACCCATGTAGACACGGAGAGAACATGCAAACTCCACACATGGAGGTCCCGGGAAACGAACCCAGGTCTCCTTAATGTGAGGAAGCAGTGCTACTGCTGCACCACCGTGCCGCCATCATGAAATTCAAAGGACCAAAAATAATAACAGCTCACTAAACTGATAAGGCCAAATAAATGTAAAAATATTTAACTGAAATACCTAAACAATACCTAAAACTACTACTCAGTACTTACACTAATTACCAAAAGAGCCCTTACTATACACAGGTCACACACTGTGCATGAGACCCTTGATCAGAAGACTGATGGTGGGGTGGGGATGGGACATCTGCTGGGGGTTTGCAAACCTCCCCGATCCAGAAGCTCCACTGGACGGCCAATTGGACAGCATGTTTTTTTCACTTGGTTTACTTGAGCCAGATATCTCCTCTCAAAACCCTAATTTAAACCATAGTGTATGCAGGCATATTGCATAACGTCATGTGAATAACGTAAAGAGACAACCTCCTCAATGTAATGGAGCTCTGGGGGTCTGCAGCTTGACTCTTTTGGGGTTACTGCTGCTTTATGAATTGTCAATTTAACTTGTCTGTCACCTGTTGTGATTTTCCATTAACAAGCACAGAGATGGCTTCAAGTCAACACCAGTCAGGAGTACAGAAAAGAAAAAAAATGAGAGCATAAAAAAAAGTCACTTGTGCTGCATTTGCAATTGTGTTTATAACTACAGTACAATCAATTGCCACTTGTCATAATCGAGTAAGATTACGTATAATAGTTTTGATACAGAGTGTTTAACAGATATTATCTGATATTACATTATTAGGATTATTTATTACCATCATATAGACTTCAGAACCTATACACGTTGTTAAAGTTAATGCTAATGTTAATCAACATATGAAGTGCTCTGAGTGTTGTTGCATTGAGAACATGTTTGTAAATTTCACCAACACACAGTCTATCTTTCCTAGTACTTAGTTATTGGCTGAATTGTGAAAAAGCAACACTGAAGCAACTTTGACATACAAAAAGAGCAATTAGTCTAGAAGAACTTCAATTGTTGGTTAATTTTATTGGCAGCTAACGTTACTATTTTAGTTAATGCCTTATGCTATCAGCTGTCATTAGTAGGACAAAATGAAGTGTAGGTGAAATATTCACATGTTCATTTTTTAAATATATAAATATTCAGCTTCATCTTGACCCAGTATTTGCTACATTTAGTACGTTTATTAAGCATGTTCAGCAATAGTATTAGTAGTTTTTACTTTATTATTATTTTTATTAGTATTGTTTTAAATATCACCATGTGTATGCACATAGGGGACAGATGAAGGGCTCTAGTGACTGTAATTCTACCACCGCACCAGGGTTGACGCTGTGTCCTAATGCCTTTCTCTCTTCTTCTCTCTGCAGACCATGGGCCTCATGTATAAACGGTACATACACACCAAAATGTTTTGTAAGCCCTTTTTCACAAATATTCGCGATGTATAAAACCTAAACTTGGTGTAAAGCCATGCACATTTTCACGGTAGCTCCAACCCTGGTGTACGCAAGTTCTCCGCTCAGTTTTGTAAACTGGCAGCACCCAGCGTCAAAGCAGTGCTACTGTTCCAGTGTGGTTTCCCTTTCTTTTTTAGATCCCCATCCCATAGGCGGCTTTATAAATATACTGAAATTAACTGCATACTGTTTATTAGTTTAATGCATCTGATTGTAATTAACCTGTAACAATATAATGGTCCACAGAATGGTCAAACTATTCTAATACCATAGCTGCTTTAGCGTTGTTACTCTCACTGCACCTTCTTCTTCTTCTTTCAGCTGCTCCCGTTAGGGGTTGCCACAGAGGATCATCTTTTTCCATATTACTCTCACTGCAGTATCTGGAATATTTATATCACTGAATCTGAATGGGGAATCAAAGCTCTACAGCAGCTGATTGGAAAGAGATTATCGGTATACAGCATCAAGCACACACTGCCTCAGCCATGCTATCTATTGAACTGCTCTCACACGACAAACACTTCAGAGCCTTTCCTGTACGGACCTCGCTGTTCAGAAACAGTTTCATCCCAAGAACTATAAACGCACTCAATCAGTCCATCAAGTGCTCCTTGTAGAACACTTTGTACTTATAAGTACAATTACCTCACTGTAAACTTGCGATACAGTTATAATATTGCACAACCTGAGCCACTTTATAAATCGCATATTTACAAATGATGATGATATCATTTTTAAAATGAAATGCAGGAAAATATGTTTATTATATTATACAGATAAAATGTTAACATCATTTAAATAATCTATGTTGTTAATAATTAAACATGTGAGGACACGGTGCCGCAACACTAGTGAGGAGTTAGCGCTCCATTCACGGATTGTTCCTGCCTCTCGCTGTATTCTTGCTGGAGCTGGTGCGACACTGGAAGGATAGATGAATAGAATAATTAAACATGTACTACGAAGATATTTCGATGTTCCATAAAAGTTTTGAAGAATCGGCGCTCTAAGCTTACAGATGGCTTAACGTTTATTACAGAGCTGATTGTGTGGTGATTGGGTATTTGGAGAAAGAAAAGTAAGGACAGGAATTGGGGGATAGTACATTTGAAAGAGACAGTACTGCTGCAATAAATTATTTAATCGAAGGTTGCACACGGTGCAGCAAGCATCTTGCGTGAGGCAGGAACAATCACTGCACCACCGTGTTCCCATGTTTAATAACATGCTTTAACTCCTATTATCATGAAAATGATATCAAGTATACATCTCAGTATTTCAATTATTCAGAGAGCTGTAATATCAGGAAAGTAATGGATTCTGTGTCCTGTTGGAGGAAGAGAAAGCTTATTTAAGAAGCACGTAGTGATTCACACACATAGAGCACATAGAAGAACACATACAAAATAAGGCATTTAATGTGCTACTTTAGTTACGATGGGATTTGAGAAACTAGTAAATTAAACGATTTTAAGATGAAGTTTATGATGTTCTACTTTAATGACAAAATAAACTATGTGATTAAAGTGGAAATTTCGAGATTAATGTTGACATTTCGTGCTTTTTTCCCACTGTGTGCCTAATTTTTTTTTCTGACCCTAATATGCTTTCATATGACATTCAGACGGTGGGCTACGACTCACCTTTCCATGTCGACTTTGATATCTGACACCTTCTTTTTTATTTTGGCACTGTGCGACTTTGTGAACTTGAGCTTTCGAGTTTCTCCGACACTCTGTCACTCGATCAACTTCCCTTTGTTGATTATATCACTGTTTAAACCAACAAATAGTAAGTTTTTCCTTGCCTCCACTTGGTATTCGCTGAAATTCTTCTATTTTACCCTGTGCTTTTGCCTTTGTCTTTTACAGAATGCTGAGCTTAAGGGCTATTTATATTGATTTGCATATTCAAAGAGGCGTAATTCTGGGAAGAGTTGGGGTGGGACAGCAGGCGTGTGCACGTCTGTTACTTTTCACGCTGACCGGGACTTATGTTGCGGAAGAACTTGGAAGTTGGCGAACGCACAGATTTATGCATCTGGATTTTTTTGTGCGTACGAACATTTATGCTTTTGTCCATATGCCATGTTATAGTGTGAATTCTACACACAGCGTTATACATAAGGCCCCAGATGATTGACAGCTAGAACACCTCTGATGTCACTTCTGCTGTCTGTCCACCTTAACCTGCATCTTCATGCCAGAAAAAGTTCTGCTATTTTTGTCAGTTCTGTCCTGAACTCATGTCTGAAAAGATCTCTCTGTAATTTTTACATATTTCTCAATTTGCCTGTGATCCAGTTATATGTGATTACTGAGCTGGAACTCCAAATCTTTATCTTTGTCTTCTCATTTATTTTACCATATATATATATATATATATATATATATATATATATATATACAGGAATGTACAGTGCCAGGGACCTAAAAAATATTTTGTTGTAATGGAAATTTTGTAGTAATGAGATTCCGTATTTGTCGCTATAGTGCTTTCTTTAACTTGCATTCAGGTGTTTGCAATCATTTCAATAGCTTCTTCCGCGATAATTTTAATCTCCTCCTGTCTACAAGTTATGCTGAAGAGAATTTTTTTCAGCATTTCCTTGCGATAATACACTTTCAGGGTGCGAATGATGCCCAAATCCAATGGCTGAAATGGGTGGAAGGAATTCAACGTGAACATTATCTAAATGTGGAAGCATGTTGTGGGCAGCACAGTTATCAATCAGAAGCCAAATCATCCTTTTCTTCTTCTTCATATTGTGAGGTTTCTGAACTCTTTTGGGATCCCCACCACCCAATGGGAAAACATGCTGAAGTGCGTCCCGAAGTGTGATTGCCACGTCTGTGGAAGATTGTTTGTCTGTTGCTGGGGCAGGACAACAGCAGGCTCACAGCGCTGCAACAAAGTGCCACAGAAGCAAATACTAAAAGATCATGGTCATGCTATAAATCTCTGCGTTGCACCCCAAAACACGAGGCTGAGTCTCAGTACTTTAGCAAAACCACCTTTCTTCAGCTTGAAACAGGAACAGCACGGTTATTTATTGTAGCCTGATCTACCACTCTCCTACTTTATACACAGACACAGCAGTCAGGCAAGGCTGTGGCTAGGTTAGTGGCCAAGTAATACTGTTTCCTGCATTTACAATGTTCCTTGCATCACCGATTGAGATCTTTTCTGTTTGCTTTGGCGGTGAGCTGCAGCAGCGCTGTTAACCTGCTGTTGCCCCAGTCTTCCACAGTCTTCCACAGACACAGTGATCGCACTTCGGGACGCTCTTTGCCGTGTCGTCCCATTGGGGGAGGTCCCAAGAGAGTTTAGAAACCTCACAACAGTGACTTTGCTTTTTCTTGAATGAGTGGCGCACTAATAGGAATGTTTCTTGAACGAGCATCACTGAACCATATAAAAACTGCTTTTTCGACGTCTTCAAATGGAGCAGTTGGCATATGTTTGCAACCCGAGATTTTTCTTTTTTTCTTGCTTGGTCTTTCAGGAAAGTTGACAGTGTCGATGGCAAAATTTCGAATTCACTGTCGAAGTCTTTTTTCTTTTTGCCGGAACTGAGAGCCTCAAAAATTTCAAGTGTTTTTTCTAATGTGAACTGTTGTCGTTTTTTCGTGTCTGCCATTTCTATAGGAGGGTGACAATGAGTTAAATTCCAATGGATGTTTTTCAAATGTTGACGAGCAATAAGCAAAATGTATCACTGAAAACCAAAGAAAACAAACACAGCCAAAAAACTACGAGGAAAGTTCAAAGAAAGAAAAAAAATTTACAGTGTTTCTGTTTGGGGATCATTGTGCACAACTGAGTTGCGACCACAGAACTAATTGCTCTGTGGTTGATTCATTTGGGCATTTCAAGGTCTTTTGGGCACTTCATTGTAATGAAAGTATCTGCTGAATGCATTTCGTAGTAACAAGATTTCAATAGACTCTGTCATATTGGGGAAACTGTCCGGACCATAAAAATATTTTGTTGTAATGATGTTCGTTGTAACAGAATTTTACCTGTATATTATTAGCAGTAGTAGTAGTTGTTTTATTTTATAATATAGTTTTTATATTATTAGTAGTAGTAGTAGTATTAAAATTGTTTTTGTTGTTGTATCACATGTCACAAGTGGAAATGTTGGCTATATCAAGTAACAAAGGGTAACAGCACATTAATATCCTGGATCATTATTATTATTACTAATTAGGCCTTCATTTATAAAGTAAACAAAGCATTTGGTATATCATTGCCATTAAATACCACCAAAGCTCAAATCTATGCGTTGCCCTCCGGATTGCTGCAACCCCGCTAGTTACAGATGGATCTGCTGAGTGAAGTTTTTCAAAACTTTGTCTCATCACGATATACTTCAGATCATCCATGGCACTGTGATGATGTGGGTCCGGCACCATGCTGCCATCTCCCTTTTGGGAGCCTTCTTAACCCGACACCGTCAGTAATGTAACTGGATGAGCTGGATAATGAGGACACCAAACTAAGCAAAGGGAAGGAGCAAAGTGCAAACAGTGCTTTTATTAAAAAAGAATAACACAAACAAAACCAAACAGCGTTCAAATAAAGAGTGCAGTGCATCAAAGTCATTAAATAAATAATCCATTAAAAATGTAAAAATTCCAACCAGATAAAACAAGGCTAAAACGTAATTAAAATCCTATGGCGGTCATTGGGGCCACTCCAGCCAAGCACAGCTCCTTCCCAGTCTCTCCAGCTCACCCCTGGTTTGCTCAGCTGAAAACACTTCAGCCACCTCAGTCCTCACACTACTGACCCCTGTCTTGGCTGCCCCTGTCGGCTTCTGCCAGGCTGCTTGGAGTCGGCTGTCCTCCCATCTTCCTTCTCGCACATGCAGAAATTTCCTCGGATCCCTAGGGCGGACTCCACCTTGATTGAGCCCAATCTTCAACCTTGCCAGTGGGTGCAATCTGACCCTCAAGCACTGATCCTTCGCTTCTCACGTGACCCACTAACCGCACTGACCTTGCTCGTTCAGCTGGCTGGCTCACTCGTCCACTCACTCACTGTTATCCAATGCTGCACCCTTGTTCTCCAACTCTTTCTTCCTTTTCCATCTTTTTCATTCTTTTTTTCCTTTTCTCTGTGCCGGCCCATTCTTAAACGGCTCCGTGGGCGCAGTGCCTCCATCGTGCACTGCTGATTAAGAAACTGAGAATGATCGCAACCTTAAGTGCAGGTGCGACTCGCCCGAATTACCTCATCAACTCCCCGTGGCTGCACAATCGCACCCACGGAGACTGACACAGCAAAATTGATTAGTTAAAAACTGCCCATTCTTCCAAAGCCATGGACCCGCTATACCACAGGCACAACGTATAAGAAGGTTGACTGTCATCCACACTAACTCAGATGCTGCACAGAAGCTGTCGTGTGAACACCTCACACAATGTAGACGTGTGTTATTGTGATATACAATAAAGAAACTGAAGAAACACCTAAACATTCACTTTCAGGTTTTAATTATTAAAAAATGTATATTTATATTTGATGTTAAAGGTTATAGTTAAGTCAGTGATGTGTGCTTTTTTGATTATTTATTATTTATTAATATATTTAGCGGTGAAGGTCTTGGGGGGGTAGCCAAGAAGATTCCTCTTAGGGACCCAGTTTAGCTGGCGGTGACACTGAACAGCAAACAAACTAATAAACAAAGAAAGAGGCTAAAAATGAGAAAACGAAATACAAAAAATAATTACAAAAATAACAGAAACAGTAATTCACCAAAGCCAAATCCAGTAACCTAAATGTGCAAAACCAAAACTTAAACATATCCTAAAAATCCAATACCAGAGTTTCAGATCTGGTAACGTTTAGGAGGAAAAACAAGAAAAAAAGTAGCCAAAGGAAACAGCAGCAAGTTCTATCAAATGTCACTGAAAAACAGCTGAACCTACCTAGGGTTTTATTTTGGCCTCTCAGGAAACTGCAGCCCTAATGACCACAGCACCCGAGAGTCCTGATAGTAAATAAGTTGTCATCCCTGCAGACATATCAAATTTAAGGTAAGTGAATGGGATAAAACTACCAACTGAAAAGGAAAATAGGACCAAAGAAAATGAGCAGGAGAGAATGCTAGAAATAACAAAAAACAAAAGCAGGAGAGAAGCACTGCTAGAAAGTGTAACACTCTGCAGATCTCTGTCATTCTTTACATTTTCACATTGTTCTTTCTAAAGATGTATTTTGTTCTGAAAATCCTTCTTCCAAGTACAAGTCACTAAACAATTCATGCCTGGACGTATACAATACACTATTTTTTTTTTTTTAAATCAAGGTCCAAAATAATCACTTTTGATGGATTTGTTCATGAAAATTGATAAATCCAAGAGAACATTCTTTTACAGGATTTCCTCTCAGTTTCATATTTCTTCAAAGCATTGCGTCTCACACAGCTTACAAAAGGTGCATTTTTAGACACTGAATAATAATGCTAATCATATTCATAATAATGACAAGCTCCATCATGTATGGAAGTCTACTTACAATAAAAGGTTTTTTATTCCAGCATATCTTTACACCGAACGCCAGTGAATTTGAGATGGTGCTGCTCTGACATTCTAACATCAATCATAATGTGCTTTTGTTGGTTAGGCAATATAATATTAGATAATTAGTTTAAATACATTTCCTTCCTAGAAACATTTTATCTTCTATTTTCTTTTTGTGGATGTGCTCTCAGCATGGCACCTGTCTGCAGCCCCTCAGGCAAATGGCAGGCAAATATAATTGGATCAACCAGCTTGTTCTGGAGTTTGGTAGGATACTACAAAGTCTGCCTTGAGTTTCAGATGGTAAATTACATATAAAAGAATTACTGTATCTCTTAAACGACGACATGATGGTGGGGGGCGATGGTGGTCAGTGATGTTTTAGTGAAAGTGGTCTATTTTAAGTTACTTGCTTCTTCAATTATTGGGCAACTTAATTATTAAACACAAAACACAATATAAGCCCTGCCCAGGGAGGACATGCATAGACCATAGAATCATTATAAAAGGAGATATCAGTAAATATCATGAAATGCATAAAAAAGAAAAAAAGATTTGCCAACAAAGCAATCCTAAACAAACAGTCACAAAACACTAACCACAAATTAGAATCCCAAAAACAGAAGAGCAAAAGAATTGAAAACCAACTAAATACAAATAATTAACATTTAAAAGAAAAATAAACACACTCACCAACCACTAAGCTCATGCAGTGTACCGGAGGGGGAGTGCAATTCCCATAACCCTTTATAGGGCTGGGAGCAGCAGTCCGCAACAGAGATTGACAGGTGGCCACGCCTCTTGGGGAACCACCCACAAAACACAAGGAACAAAACAGAACATACTCTCATACATAGAAAATAAATATTAATCACAAGTGACAAAAATATATAATTATACAAATAATAAACATAAATAACATAAATGATAATATTTAAAGGATAAAACATGAACAAAAAAGACAAGTTGGCTGGGACCCTGGCTTAAATATAAAATTACTTTTCTTATGTAGACCTTCTCTTCTATGTGCTTCATTTTTGGTCCAAGTAAACACCCATCTTTGTTCTACTGGGATCTCATTAGTTTTTCTTGACTCACCGCACACTCAAAAGCACTCCCAATGGTCATAATATATTGAATGATTGTTTCTGTTTATGCTTCACCACTATGTTTTCTGTTTATGTTGAATTTTTATAAGTTTATAAGTAGGAATGTAATTTGAGTTAATTAAATTGAACTAGACTGAGATTGAATTTGATTGTTCCACTTGTGAGAGGCACAGTGTTTAGTGGTGCTGCGTTACAGATCCAGAGTTCTGTGTTTGAAGGCTGTGCTTGATCGATATCCATGTAAAGTCTGCATGTTCTCTACATGTTTATATGGGGTCTCCTCCTGATCTCCAAAGATGTACACATCAGGATAACTGTTGATTGTAAAAGTGTAAGTATGTAATGCCGCAATGGAACAGGTGGGAAAAAAGACAGAAAAATAATACAAGGGGATGAAAACCAGAAAATATTAACAAGCAGGGGTCAAAAGCCAGAGGGTCAAAATACCAATCAAAAGGGTCAAAACCTAATCAAAAATCATAGGTCAAAAACTAGGAAAAGTCTTAATTTCCTGAATGGATATAAATTAGTAGCTAGTCCTCTGAGGTTTTCATCTCAAAAGAAAAAACTTGGATGATAACATCACATGCTTCAACTTCTGGTGACCACCTGGTGGCAACAATATGCTGTCACTAAGAACAATACATCGAATCACACAAAGCAATAAAAAAAATGTCAGCAGGATTCATTATAAAAATAACAGTAAAAATGATCTGTTTTAAAAAGAAAATATAAGCATAAATTAAGCCAAAAATTAACTCAACACCCTTCAAAACCCTCAAATCATTGAAAAGTCTGGTTGTGTGGATGGTTGGGCCCTGAGATACAATTTATCTTGTACCTGATTGTGTCATAATTTGTGCTGACACACACCGCCACCATAATGGATTTAGTGTGTTTGGTGGTAATGTTGTTTAACATATCCTCTAAATATCACTGGTGATAGAAACTGGGGGACCGTCCTTGACTTTCAGCTCCATACCAACCTCACAGGGCAATCCAAGTGGTGAACTCAAACACTCCCATCATAGTGTGCATCCATTTAATATACTTTTCTTTAAGAATGACATCCTTTAGCTTCAAGATGGCAGAGGAATAAAAATCAAGAGAGACAATGATAGGGTATGGATGTGTCTGGGAATAAGGAAAGTTGACATTGAGAAGATAATCCCTTCAGGAACAGGATGTGGAACGAGGAGCCATCGGAGGCAGTTGACTAATACATCCTAATGGTACATCCATTATAGCATTAGGGCAGCACTTTAGATTTACTAATGGGACTGTGACCCTCACTAGGAAATGCAGTTTCAGAAAATAACATGAGATGAGATTTATTGATGGGCTGGTAAGATGTTATGACTTTCACAACAGCAAATCCACTACAATATGCCACTCATGCCACTGGACTTTTGTGGGTGTCTGCTCATTAGAAACATATACCTAAAATCAATTTTCAAATAACCTCCAACTATTGAAACAGTCAAACATATAGATTTGGACTAGTGGGTATATAAGTATGGTGCTGACTGAGATTTTTAAAGAGCATTGCATGGAGGATGAAGGAGTAATATGAAATCATTTATGTGCATATCACCAAGTTTGATGTTAGTTTATATCTTCTTTCAGCCCAATGTTATTAGAATGGGCGCTCCTACCACCCTGAACTGGATTAAGCAGATCTGATCATCAATGGGATCAATAAATGAAGAAGAACAAAAAAGCACACATTAGGCTTATTGGTGGATCATCACACATTTAGAGGTGATTGATATTGCCAAACTATTTGAATCACATAAGAATATTTGAACAGAGCCCATTATTTTAAAAATGGTCTCTAATGTGATGTGTGTCTTAAAAGTGGCAGAGCTAGTGTGGTCAATGAAGACTGGCTAGACCATCTAGTGGCCAGTACCTGTAAATAATGTTGACAATTAATACATATATTTTTTTTCTAGATTTATTAATAAGAGACTGTTTTTATTATTTCAGATCACCTTTGTAAAATGCATTTGTTAACCCAGTGAGAAACAGTCCATGATGTAAAGCACATCTTTACTCTCTGAACACATCCTAATCCACTTTCATGGCTGAGTACAACATTCAATTCTATTCAAATTATTTTTCTTTGGCTCCTTTCACAGTAGGTTGGCCCAGCGTGCTGCACAGATTTTTAAAGCAAAGCAGTCTACAGTTTGTAATATAAAGACAAAATCAGAGAAATGTCACCATGCTACATAGGAAACATGCATAACATAAAGCAAAACAAGGGGGCACTGACAACCTCATTATGATTTGAAACATTCAGTACTTCAGTAATATCAGGAAGAGTCACACACATGTACAGCAGACAGTTCTTGTCTTTTGGCAGGAGTGGATGATACAAAGATTTGGTAAATATTCTGTAGTGGGAATGGAGGTGAATAGTGGGCAAAAGAAGGGGCTTAAAGGTGGGTCCCAACCATACATAATAGCTGGCTTGGGCCAACAGTAGGCAGGGAGAGTTACTTTAAAGGTTAGAAGAGACAGACTAGACAAGAGTAGTCAATGGTCCAGCATATCTACAAAGGACAAGCAACCCCACATAAACGACTGGAGGTACTTGTAGGCGCACACACTTCTTAACCACTAGAGGGCACAAGGAGGAATATACTGGACTGTGATGTTGCCCTGACAGTGCAGACAGTATTAGAGCTGCCTAGCAGATCTGGTACAGTAATCCCTCCTCCATCGCGGGGGTTGCATTCCAGAGCCACCCGCGAAATAAGAAAATCCGCGAAGTAGAAACCATATGTTTATATGGTTATTTTTATATTGTCATGCTTGGGTCACAGATTTGCGCAGAAACACAGGAGGTTGTAGAGAGACAGGAACGTTATTCAAACACTGCAAACAAACATTTGTCTCTTTTTCAAAAGTTTAAACTGTGCTCCATGACAAGACAGAGATGACAGTTCCGTCTCACAATTAAAAGAATGCAAACATATCTTCCTCTTCAAAGGAGTGAAGCAAACAAATCAATAGGGCTGTTTGGCTTTTAAGTATGCGAAGCACCGCGGCACAAAGCTGTTGAAGGCGGCAGCTCACACCCCCTCCGTCAGGAGCAGAGAGAGAGAGAGAGAGAGACAGAGAAAAATCAATACGTGCCCTTTGAGCTTTTAAGTATGCGAAGCACCGTGCAGCATGTCGCTTCATGAAGCAGCTGCACACAGAAGGTAGCAACGTGAAGATAATTTTTCAGCATTTTTAGACGAGCGTCCGTATCGTCTAGATGTGCGAACAGCCCCCCTGCTCACACCCCCTACGTCAAGATCAGAGAGAGTCAGCGCAAGAGAGAGAGAGAAAAGTAAGTTGGGTAGCTTCTCAGCCATCTGCCAATAGCGTCCCTTGTATGAAATCAACTGGGCAAACCAACTGAGGAAGCATGTACCAGAAATTAAAAGACCCATTGTCCGCAGAAATCCGCGAACCAGCAAAAAATCTGCGATATATATTTAAATATGCTTACATATAAAATCCGCGATGGAGTGAAGCCGCGAAAGGCGAAGCGTGATATAGCGAGGGATTACTGTATTATGAATTCTGGGGTGCACTGCTACAGGGGTCACTGGGGGGCACAGGTGCTATGTAGCCCTGGCACTCTATTTTAGGTGCTCACCCCTTAAAGTGATGCTGGGATGGGATTAAACCACTGAACAAATGGTTATACTCCATCATTAAATTTGATGATGACACCACCTTTGTAGGCAGATTACTAGCAATGATGAAATGAATTACTAAGGAGAGATCTACTTTCTGACAATGAGCTTAATATAAACATAACCAAGGGGCATCTGGAAGGTGGAAGCCAGCCCACTCTCCCATTTACATGGACAGAGTGAGCACCTTTAGTTTTCCTGGAGTCAACAGCACTGTAGGCCCAAAGTGGTGCATCTCATCTATCTATTATAAAAAAGAAATCCTGTCCCCTGTCCTGATAGTCTACGATACGTGATCTTTCTCGGAAGATAATTTGAAGACCCGCGAGACGAAAGAGACCTGCCACGGTCTGTCTCACGGGAACATAGAACGAGAGTCTTGCAAGACACACCCTACTTACAAGCAATATCAAAAAAAACAAATCAGTAGTGTAAAGGCAGTCATGCAGCACACACAGCTCCAGGGCTCTCAGTGCATATAAAGTGTATAAGGTCAATATGGTAGAAATGAAATGAACAGGGTAGAAATGAAACGTCGACGATTAAACAAAGAAGAAAGAAAAGCGCTGAGAAAAGAGACTCAAATGCGTTGGACAGAAAAAAGAGCAAAAAAGAATAATCGAGGTGCAAATTCAGAAAATAAGAAAAGTAATTATCTGCCCGGAACAAGAGGAATTGAAAAAAAAGCACATCCAATCCGGCTCTTAAATAAATGACAGTGAGTAAAATGACAAAGTAGAACTTCATAGAGATGTTTACAAACGTTGACGCTAAACACATGCAGAGTAGGTTAGAGACTATGAAACCGGGGACATTAGAAAGGCTCAAAAAAAAAAAAACGTTGGCGCTATACACATGTGGAGAAAGTTAAAGGATATGAAAGTAGGAAAATTACAAAATATAAAAAAGTAAAGATCGCAGTAGTGCAAACAAACAAACTGCCTCATTTAACTATGCACCAGTCTAACTTTGGTTTTGCACAATAATTACTACACTATTGCACCTTAACACTTAATTCTCCTTTATTCACATAATTTTACTTATTTATTATGTTCTACTATACTGTTATCTTTCGATCTATGACTTTTTGTTAATCTAACTGATATTCTTCTAACTTTGCACAGTTTTTGATAAGCGTATCAGGATGCATTTCACTGCGTGTTGTCCTGTATAACTATGCATGTGACAAATAAAGAATCTTGAGAATTTCAAAAACGGAGTTTACCGCACATGCATTTATTGGTTACTTTGTTAGTGTATATATATTTATCTGTCTGCTTATTTAAAAACCTAAATTTACCCCAGGAGTCAAAAACGTTCTGTCTAGCCCTTGTACAAAAACCTAGACAAAAGCTGGGGTATCACCTTGGTAACCCCATGTACTTTTGGAACTGTGAGAGGAAAATAGCACGACTTTACAGACAGGAGTCCAATGCAGAACTCTACTTACTTTGTTACTTTGTAAAAAAAAATAATTAACTGCTGATGATGTAGATCGTTTTGTCTGTGCTGAAATTCCAAACAGAGAAACTTATCCTGACCTCATTAAAATAGATTCAGCATATTGGGACTCGCAAGATTACAAATATTGTTTTTACAGAAGTTCTGAAATAAAAGTGAAACTAATGAAATAGCAACAATTCAAAGAAAAAACAATCTTAAAAGTGTGTATCTGGAAAACCAAATACGAGGGTTGGCGAGCGAAACGAGTAGGGGGCAAAGCCCCCTAGTTTCTTATATGTTCAGGAATGCCTTTACCTCCTCAGACATCTGAACTTTAGTGAAAGTAAACAATTGAGCGGTTGGCAGAGCCATCAGAATAGAAAGAGTGTTACGGGAATGGAAATGAGATAAGAACGTGAAAATATTGGTCTGCTAATGAACAATCCTTCACCTATCATTCAGAGGATGAAGATCTGCAGCTTTTGGCCAGACAAACTGTAGGCTTATTGTTGCTCATCAGTTGGTGTTGTAATTTGCTCATTCTTTTATATATGGCAATTGCATTAATAAACCACCCTTCCATATGTAATTTGTTCTGTCTCTGGCATCATTCTGGATTCAGCTCCCTTTTTTGATTCATTTTGGGGAAAATTCTGTAGTACTTCCAGATCTTGAAACATTTCCTATAAAGTATACACCACACAAAAGCACACACACAAATGCAGACTTTGCGAAACTGACTTACATTATATGGCCAAAAGTTTGTAAACACCTGACCATCACACCTGAACAAGCTTGTTGGACATTGCATTCCAAAATCATGGGCATTAATAAGGAATATCCTCTACACCCAGATTCATTCATCAGTCTGCCAGACAGTGAAGCGTGATTCATCATACCAGTGAACACATTTCCACTGCCCCAGAGTCCAAATCACTCCAATCAACACATGGCATTGTGCAATGTGATCTTAGGCTTCTGTGCAGCTGCTCTACCCTGGAAACCAGTTTCATGAAGCTGCTGAGGCACAGCTCTTATACTAATGTTGATTCCAGAGGCAGTTTGGAATTCTGCTGATAATGATGCAAAAGAGGATTGCCGATTTTTACGCACCATGTGCTTCAGCTGCTTTGTGAGTCTGTGTGCCCTACCTCTTTGTGACAGAGAGGTTGTTGCTCCTAAACACGTTCATTTCACAATAATAGCACATACTGAGTTATGGCACAGGTGGCCTCCTATGACAGTGCCACATTTAAAGTAACTGAGCTCTTCAGTATGACCCTCTCTACCGCGAATCTCTGTCAATGGAGACCATGTGGCTGTGTGCTTGATTTGATGCACAACAACGGGTGCAACTGAAACACCTAAACTCTCTAATTTGGAGGGGTGTTCTCATATTTTTGGCCACATAGTGTATGTTTCAAATGCATTAGGTAAACATCCATCCAGTTATTTTATTACACTAACACCATTTGTGTCTATTATGCTAATTGGTGATTCCAAGTTAGTGCTCCGTAGGTGTGACTGTGTGTGTTTGCAAAACATGGACTGGTATCCATTCCAGGTCTGTTTAACTGCCTTGCACCCAGTGTTGCTGGGATAGATTATTTCTTCCATTGATGTCAGTTAATCCAAGAGAAGGGTCACAGGGAGGATATATTAAACTTTGTGTGGAATTCATAAGTCTGGCTGCATGTGATTTTAGAAAATTGAACGAAATAGATTCTGTATTTGAATAGATGTATGGTTACATGATAAATAGAAAAATACTGTATACTCTAAACTGGATTAAAAATTATAGAAGTTTTGAGGTAGATTCTACTCACTAATCAAGGCACGAGAGAGTGGTGATATGTTGCATGTTGATTATGAATGTAAGAATTTCACTATACTCTGTAGGCGAGACAACAATGACCCTAGGAACCAATTTAAAACTACCAAGTGGTAACGAAAGACAGAAAATTATGAGCAGATTTTTCCATATTACTAAACGAGAATGGTAAACCGGATATGGACGCAGGGACCTGCCCGTGGACGCAAAAGACATAGTGCGCAAGTGCCACACAAAGCCCCCACCCCCAGAGTGAAATGGGGGAGACTACGCACATGCGCAGGCACCACACAAAGCCCCCCCCCCCCGCACAAGAGCAAAACGGTAGCGACTACAAACCATCAGAGTAGGAAACAAAGTAAAACGTCATAAAGAGGTTAAAGAACAGGGACAAACACATGGAGAGCAGGTTACAGAACAAAGCCCCCCTCCCCAGAGTAAAACGAGAGAGACTACGAACCATCTGACATGCCGCAAACAGGATAAAGTGAGGTCAGAAATAAAACACAGAGTAGGAAACAAAGTAAAACTTTATAAAGGGATTAAAGAACGGGGACGAACACATGGAGAGCGGGTTACAGATGATGAAAACTGGAATGCAACAGCTTCAAAAAAACCTAGGCACGAAACACATGCACACCGAGATACAGAATATAAAGGCAGAAACAACGACAGTTAAACATCCACACCACACAGCGGAGGCGGACCCGGAAGGTGCAGGCGCCTACATCGTGCGTCGGAAGGCGCAGTAAACTACAAAAGGCAAAGGCGCCTACACAACATGGTAAAAACAGACATAATACGGAAGGCGCAGGCGTCGCCGCCATTTTGTGAGTGGCACTAATGCGTGGTGAAGGCGCAGGAGGAGACATAGTAAAACAAGAGGAGTCAATGCCCCGTCCCAGAGTGAAACGGGACACACCACGGAGTCCACACAGGTTCATACATCAAACCCGAGATGGTACAGACACGCGTCTGAAACCGCGGAAGCAAAACTGTCTCGGCTCCAAAACCAAACAGCTCAACAACTAACACAGCTTCGACACCGAGCCCGCGTGGACAGATCTAATGAACGTGGACGCCTACAATGCGCGTCTCAAACTGCGTAGGCAAAGCAGGCACGGATTCAACACGACACAGCTCGAGTGACCGAGATACAAACACGCGCCTGCCTGGATATAATTAATGAACGCAGGCGCCTACAACGTGCGTCTGAAATGCCGCAGACCAGGCAGGCACTGCTCCAAAAAGAAAGAGCTCGACTAAACGAGATACAAAGTGAAACGGGAAGCACTACAGAGTCCGCAGTGCTCCACAATGCACCGCATAATAGTTCGGAAAGAGCTTCGTAGTAACAGTGGGGAGACCCAGAGTGACACGGGTGAACGCTCCGTATTAAACATACGTCATCCACACACGTCCAAACTATACAGCATAGGTGAATCACATTACAGTAATGCATTATTAACAGTACGATAAACATCACAGTATCGCAAACAAATGAAAATTATTACTCGAAAAAGGGAAAATATATTCACCACGGACCAGGTGTCATTGAAACAAAAGCAGAATAAAGCGAGATCAGAAATGAAAGACAGAGTAGAAAGCAAAGTAAAATGTCATAAACAGGTTAAACGAGGGGGCCAAACGCATGGCCAGCAGGTTACAGATAATGAAGACCGGAATTCAAAAGCTTCAAAAACAAAAGCTCGACTGACCGAGATACAAACTGAAACGGGAAACACTACGGGGTCCGCAGTAGTCCACAATGCACCGCATAATAGTACGAACGGAGCTCCGTATTAACAGTGGGGGGCCCCAGAGTGACATGGGCAAACGTTCTGTATTAAACGTGCGTCATCCTCACACGTGCCTGCCCAGCGGGCACGGGTTCAAAACGCCGGGGGTAGGCGAGTGAAGCGAGCAGGGGGCGGAGCCCCCTTGTATATATATATATATATATATATATATATATTATAATTCTGTAACCTTCATCAATGTTTTGTCAAGCTATATGTTCTCCACTTAATGTTACTTGCAACTTTCTGGCTTACATTAGCAATTGCACATCTAATGTCATACATCCGGTACTCATCCTCTCCCTGCTCTTAGCCTGACTGATTTATCTCACTAGATGCACAGCAGATGTTTGATCTTGTGGAATGGTGTTACCTTTTCCAAACGCAAGGCAAATCTGACTTTGATACAAATTTTATCTCTTTGATCAAATTGCTTTATAGATCTCCGCTACTTCATCTCAACTCCTTGTATGTTTTTCAGTTATTTTCCAGGGCACATAGCACAATCCAAAGGCTGTCCTTTATCACTTCTGCTCTCCATGCTCACAATTGATCCTCTAGCTGTTTCAGTCTGATAAACATACAAAAATGAGACACAGTTCAGACAAGGGCCTGGACATGGAATGATCGAGCAGAATGTGTCAATTTATGCTCATGACCTTCTTTTACCTTTATCAGGTTTCCAGGCCTTGGTGGCACATGGCACTCTGTGTTAGACATTTTGTCCTATTATAACACATGATTTGGGTAAAAGTGAGTTTTCAGCAAATATGAAATCTGGTATAAATCTTTAGAATTCAATATAAAAACAAATTTCTTTATTGCCAAGCAGGATACTGATGCAATTGTTAATGCTGTTGCTTCATAGATTCAACAGTCTGGGTCTGTCCCTGTGGCTGCACATTCTTCATGTGGCTCTGTGGATTTTCCTCCCACATCCCAAACACATGCAGGCAAAGTTTATTGGCCATGTGGGCGTGTTTATGAATGGGCCTACCGATTGACTAAAGCCACATCCAGGTTTGGTTTTTGCTTGTTCCTGAAGCTACTCTATGACCCAATATTTAATTAAACTGATCTGAGAATGTCTTATTATTTACAGCTTCTCACATTTCAACAGGAAGGACATATGCTTTATGATTCACCCATCTGTCCATTTTTTTTACCTGCTTAATTCAATGTAGAGATGACATGATTTATTATTATATCATGTAATAATTTAGCAGATGCCTTTATCCAACATGACTTACAAAGCAAGTTATAATACATGCAAAAATGAAGGTACAAGCATCAAAAGCAACAGAGAACAAGATACAAAAAGCAAGCAAAGGGATTACAATAATTACATAACTATACCTGCAGCTAGACTAAGGCAAAATCAGAATCCTAAACTTTATGTCCGTGCAACAGCAGATACCCTGCAGGAGAGAAACTAAGCAGTTCCAAAATATTTAACGAAACGATTCATGCTTGAGAAGTAAGAGCCAACAATCTCTCATACTATTATTTGGAATCTTCTGCATCTTTCATTGAAGCCTAAAGCTGTGCAGTGGGGGTGAGGTCATGGATGGGGAAGTATTGTGGCTCCTTCCGCCATATTACCCACTTTTGTTATTGCCAATATCATCATCTTTGTCTCCACCTGCATCTTTCAATTGCTCTTTAAACTGACAAGGAGTGGGTGTCCAAGAGCTTATAAAATAATCTCTTTTTTCAGACATTTTCTATCATCCTGAATGAGATTAAACTAGATTTTTCTATATGCTTGAGCATACAGTACCTTGTAGTCAGAATGCACTACAACACCCACACTTTATGCGATAATAGTCTTTGAAAATGTACTGTAAATAATGGTAATCCGCAGACTTAAATAGACAAGAGGGATTTGAGTTGCCTAGTTTTCAGCTTTATTACTGATCTCTAAGTATTTGCCACTTTGAGTGTTGTCATTATTACTGCTGGTTACTGTCAAGGCTGGCCATGATGTCAGATCCCAAAACTCCATTGCAGCTTATGAGTATTTTTACATTTTATTTACTTGTTATGTTTTTTTCCAATTGTTTAGGACCTTGTTTTACATGTAGATTTAACACTGACTCTGGACTTTATTACAAAGGTCTAAGATGATTATATGTACATTTCACTAAGTGTAAACTGACAGTTGTCACTTTTTGTTTTATTTTTGTAACTGGGACACACCATAACTTTTCCAGTTTAATTTCCAAATCCCCAAACTAAACTAGAAAGGGATGTGGACACAGCTAACTCATAAACCTATAGTTGTTTATTGTGACACTACAGGTCAGGTCAGGTCAGGTTGGGGAGCATGTACTGGTACAGCACGTTGCCGTACCCACCACATGACAAAACATCTCAGGATCCTGTTTTGGAAACCCTCCAGGCAGACATGTGGTTCAGTCCCACCCTCCAGAAATGACCCTCTATCTGTTGCAGCCAAGTGATACGTGGGCATCCCCTTGGCTTGGTCCAGCCACTCAGGTCCTCCACAATGAGGATTCTGCGAGCCGGATCACCCTCAGGGAATCACGCCACATGGCCATAGTGCTGTAACTGACGCTTCCTCACAATGCAGGTAGTGTGCCTCATTTGGGACTCCATGAGTAACCGCACATTCGACACAAAATCAAACCAACGGTACCCAAGGATTTTCCAGAGAGACACAGTACCAAAGGAGTCCAGTCTTCATCTCAGGTCACTGGATAGCATCCAGGTCTCGCAACCATATAGCAAGACAGGAAGCATCAGGACTCTAAAGAATTTAACCTTTGTCCTTTTGCATAGATATCAGGAGCGCCACTCACCCCTTTCCTCATGACCTCCCATTCTCTCCCAATCTGTCTACTGACTTCATAGGAAGAGTAACCAGAGACATGAATGTCACTGCCGAAGTAAGTAATAAACCTCTTGACAAGGTTGACACTCTCTCTGCTGATAGACACACTGCAGATGGCTGTGCCTAAGAGGTCATTAAAGGCCTGGATCTTGGTTTTTATCTAGGAGACTCACAAGCCCAGGCACAGTGGCTCCTTGGTCAGTCTCTCGAGAGCCCCAATTAGATCCTCCACTGACTCTGTAACGATCACAGCAAAGTCAAGATCCGTGAATCTTTCTTCACCAATTGATGCTCCACAACCACTGGACCCCACAACCTTGCCCAAAACCCAGTCCATGAAAGCAGCAAGAACACACCTCTGACGAACCCCAGAATCAACTGGGAAAAACGCATTGGTTCTGCCTCCATTCTACATAGCATTCACAGTACCAGTGTGCAGACCTATCTAGCAAAATGTTTTGGAAATGTGTGATTCCATAATGTGAAAATAAAATGAAAAAAATCATGTACAGAGACATACTTAGAATGAAGAGTTTCCATCATCCCCTTAATTGTGACACCTTGAGTTATGGCTTGTAGCACTTAGATCTGACATGAACAACCAAACTAAAAACCAACAGAGAGCTGATCTACAAGTTTGTGGAGTTCACTTTTCTAAGGATTACTACTTCTAGCCTTAACAAAAAAGACAGTGTTCCTTATCAGCTCTTTCTGAAGCTGACTGCAGTTCCAAATATTATCCAGTTGAGTCATTTCACTACAGCTAAGAGTGAAGTGGGGTGAAAAAAGAGCCATGTAGTATTTGTAACGTAAATGTCTACTGCATACAAGAGTAGCAGGGTGGCACAATGGCACAGCTGTTAGCATTGCTGCTTCACAGACCTAGCCATCCTGGAAGGGAATCTTGTGCCTGGCCATTGTCAATGTGGAGTTTTCATGTTCTAAAAGAGTAAATGTAGTGTTTCTTCTCACATCCCCAAACACATGTAGATTAAGCAAATTGGTGATTTCCAGTTATTGTGATTAGGCATGTGGATGGCTGTGTGCATGAATGGGTATGGGATAGCTTATTTGAATAAATCCTGACAAAAAAAATCTTCCCCTAAGCTCCCAAATCACTTTTAAAAGAAAATTGGGTATCGCAGCATACACAAAACAAGCTACAGGAAAACAGGGGGTGCCACGGAAGGAGACAGACAATCAGGTGAACAGAACAGCCAGGTTTCTTTCAAAATAGCAGAATCTCTCAGAAATGTATTTTTCTGAAAATGACATAAATAAGCCATTTTACAATATGTGTGCAACCTCAAGACATGGATAGATAAATACATGAGAACATTCTTGGCTTGAAAATGGACATACTGGCTAAGCTTTGAGAATTTGGTATTTATGTTTGAACAGGTGCTCCTTAAAATGCCCTATAAATTGCAAGAACTTACACAGTATTTTTACATTTATAAAAAATTTTACTTAAGAATGCAAGTTACTGTGGAAAATTAATGTATACCACAAATATAAGAAAATACTGTAATTTGAGCTTGAAAAATACAACACTAATCCTTTAAGACTGAACATAAGCAGTGAATGTTTTTATATTTGGAGTCTTATTAAGATACATTGCTAAAAAAGTGTAAATCTTCTATAAATTCAGTATTAGTTCATTTATCTGAATGTGAAACATCACAAATCATGGTGAAGGAAAGCTGGGAATAATAAAAAGGTACAGGACAAGTAAACTCTACTTACGTTTAAGTGCAGTTGATCAGTCCATTGGCCTATGACCTTGTACTCTGTAGTGTTGTTTTTCATCTGATACTGATAGATGTCATAACGTCCTGGAGCATCTCCATTTTCATTAAAGAGCACAGGATTCCCAGCAATACCTACAAAAAGAGCATTTCAACTCTGTTTTAATTGTTAAAATTTGTTTACAGCATAGCAGAATGATACTTATTCAAGCACTGTTTGAGAACGGGCGGCACGGTGACGCAGTGGTAGTGCTGCTGCCATGCAATAAGGAGACATGGGTTCGCTTCCCGGGTCCTCCCTGCATGGATTTCATCCGGGTGCTCCGGTTTCCACCCACAGTCCAAAGATATGCAGGTTAGGTGCATTGGCGATCCTAAATTGTCCCTAGTGTGTGCTGTGTGGTTGGATAATGGATGGATGGATGTTTGGGAATGCCAACCATCACATCACTCCTAGTTCATTTCATCAGAGAGGCTGGAATTATCCTGTTGTGGTAAGAACCTTGGTATTAATTTGGATTTGTAATGTTTATTTGCTACAGAAGCACATTAGATAGTTTATCTTCCCGGTTCCTCCCTGTGTGGATAGCGCTTTGAGTACTGAGAAAAGCGCTATATAAATATAATGAATTATTATTATTATTATCGAGTTACCATTTCTCTGCAAGAAGAGAAATACTTTTATGGACAACAATATATTGTTGAATTTGCCTAGTTCTGTTCAAAGACATAAAGAGACACTATAGCTTACCTCCTTACCATCCGACACAAAGGACAAACCAGCCATAGACAGGGAACCAGGCAATCAGCAGTCCTAGTAATACACCCAGTGTCAATCTGAAATCATCAATTCACCTAACCACAAAGACAATGACTGTACGCAGGATTCAAACTCAGAACTCTGGATCTGTGAGGCAGGAGCACCTACCACCTGCTATTATTACTTTTCAAAATCCAAATGATCACAATACAAAAATGTAATTAATAAAAAGATTACAATCAAGTTATAAACAGTGATTATAATAAAAATTCTATAAAAATGTTTTAAAAAGAATCAAGAATCAGTTAAATAATTATTTTATACATTGTGTCACACACATACACGTGCGATTGGGAGGTAGCTAGAGGGCCTGAATAATAGTAGTACCACATCAGACCAGGGGATGGTGAACTGCACTAATCCTTTTCTTTCAATCCTCTGCAGACCATCCACAGGAAATCCTGCTAAGTTCTAGCGCCACTGAAGACGTCACTTCTGGTACCGACGCCATTGAAGACGTCACTTCCGGGTCCGGCACTATTGATGGTGTCACTTCTGGTTCTGGGCTGGATGACCATACTTCCTATACTGGCCTTTAAAGCCACCATCTTGCCTCCATACAATCAGTTCTGTTCTGGACCCTAACCTGTGAACATATCTCAACCATTACCCATTTTGCATCCAAGGCAAATTATATGGGTGGCTGCCCCAAACATTTGTGATGTCTTTTTGTCGTTTTTGTGAAAATTGAAATTGCTAGCAACTGCTACCAATAAGAGATTTACACATTGGTCAGAATTTCACTGCTGGAGCTTTTGAAGAAAAATAAAATAGAGAAATAATGATTACTAGCAAATAAGAAGCAAATGCCAAAGCATTCTCAGATATGCTTAATTAAACTCTAGTTATTCAGGGCTAGAATTGTCAAGTGGAAAGTCATATTTCTTAATTTTAGAATTGAAAACCACAACCTCCCCTACTGCAAAATAAGAGGCACTTCAATTGTTCTGTCCTTAGGTTCAACATTTTTTGACACAAACTTTGCATCAAACCTAAATGCCATATGAGACTTTCCTAAAGCAGATGACTACCATGTAACATGTGTCTATAAAAATAAAGTGATCAGTGATATTATTTTTTTAATGTCAGCAGATGAGATTGCACAAATATGCTATATACAGTACATAGTTTGTCAATGTCTAAGCAAGAATCAGTAAACAAGTTCCTGATAAATATTTGTGAAAATCATAAAAGCTCTTCCAGTATAAACTAAAACTAAGGCAATGCCATCTTCAGGATGTAGAACTCATTCAGCTGCTTTTACTTCTGCTAACAAGGCTCAACGGTCTGATATCGATGTCCGTGCTGATGGTGATTCCTACTGGAAAGCCATAAAGAACTTTCTGATAGAGCACACAAATACCCTGAGTGCAACCATGCAAACTGCCATCACTGAACTTAGAACTAAGATTGCTGTTATTAACGAGAAACCGGCAAAATTACCAGCAAAGTTGATTTTTTGCTGTCTCACGTCTCTTGCCATGGCTCAGAAATACACAGTCTCCAACTTGAACTCGGCACCCTTAAAATGAAAATCACCAATTTAGAGTACAGGGCTTGCTGAGACAACATTCAAATTTTAAGCCTTAAAAGAGGGCAAAGAGGGCTATAATTTTAACTCTTTCCGATCCAGGATATGGCCAAAATGGTTTTGAAACATTTATGATTTGATCCCCGAAAAAATGAAGGCATATAGGATATAATCTGCCTGCAAAGACACACCAGGGCCTTGTCGTCACCATTAAATGTTTAAGGTTCACGGATCAGGAGCACATTCTGAAAGAAGCTTTTTGCATTCTGGATGTCTCTCATAAGTTTTCGTGCCTTCGCTGTTTCCCTCCCAACATTTGCCCTGCTACAGCACAACACCCGTCATTTGATGATCCCTGCACTTAGGAAGACAAAAAAGGTTGGTCATTTCTTCTGCATTTCGCAAAGCTGAAATAATGCCAGGGCTCAGTGCACTCCATGTATGACTCTCCGAAATAAGCTTTCATAGCGAAAGAATTTTGTCACCAATGCCAAGTTCTCACACTGTTGCCCATCTCTTTGTTGTCCTGGATTACCATTTCTCTCAAATTCTATTACTGCTATAATTTGCATTCAATGTGTTAAATTGGCAGAGGATCTATGGGGATTAATGGGGTGTTTGCTGCTTGGGGAGGGACGGGGAGTTTAAGCAGAAGCATTATGGGATCTGGGTAGGTCTGTGGGTGGTATCCTCTTTTGGGAAAAGCTTTTTTACTATTGAGCACTGTGGTTTTTTTTTTTTTCTCTTTCTTTCTTTGCTTGCATTTCTTCTGTTCTTTACTTATCTTGATCATTACTAACCTTAAAATAACCCTTGACATATGAGTGTGCTAGGCCTTCTTCACTAACATCATACAGATCTAACTCAGGAATTGCATTGATATTGTAAAAACAAATACTATTATGCCATGGCTTTTTCATCAGCTTCCTTGAAAAATGTGGTGTGCTCATTCTTTTCAGGAGGAGCTTGCACTTCAACACTATCAAAGTAGATGATGATAATATTGGTCAGTTCTGTCCAAGCTGAGATGGGGAAGCTGTAAACTGGTGATCATATCTGCATTACTTCCGTAATAGGCTACTTGTGTTGAGATTGCAAGCACTTAAGCAGCTCATTTTCACTGTATCACAACAGTTGTTTGTCTGAAAAGAGAGTGAAAAGCTGGCGTGAGAATAAAAGCAAAGTGAAAAGAGTTTAGAATTGGTCTGCCATTCATTTTAATGGACAATGTTTAATCACTCTCAAATATGATAGATGAATTGTCTGCTCTCATAGTGGGTCTTGGAGCATACAATTAAAATGGTTTAGTTTCATACTGGCTTAAACCTGATATTCCTCAAACTATTTTAATTCTGTATAGATTTCATCTTATTTGAGTAGACAGAGACCCAGTGCGGTGTGGAAAAAATGCAGGAGGGTGACTGGACATCTATGTGAATGAGGAATGGTGTGAAAGGGAGCATACTACAGTTAAAATTATAGTTTGTTATTCACAAATTGAAATTCTGGCTGTTGTAATTCTTCACAATATTTTCCCCCGGTGATAATTACATTATCCTTATTAATGTTTATATTCCTCCCTCTACAAATGGGGACTCAGCATCAGAAGTGATTCACTCTGTCAGCAACACTCTAATGATGACTCATTCAAACCCTGCAGTTATATGTAGTGACGTCAACCATGTGACTTTGGAAGGAAGAATGACAAACTTCCATCAGTTTGTGTCATGTTACAGTCAACGAAATAACAAGCTGAACCCGCACTAGTTAAACGTTAAAGATGAATTTAACACTAGAATCCCTGAAACCTATGAAAAAACTCACAATCCCGGGCCTCCTTAAATCCCTTCACATCTCTCCATTAGTGTCTTTTGGTTTGTAAATGTGTCGAACAGCACAAGTAGCAAGCAGCCTGCTATCCCATCCCCCCACCACCGCAAAAAGTTCTCCCAGCTCAAGGCTCTTAATCTGGGTGTGAGGTGCCTGGAGTTGTATAGGGTAAATCGCATATTGTTATTTGGAACACATGCATTTAATGTGTGTTCCATGTCTGCAACGATCTTATATAAATGTAGGATGACAGGAAATGCAAGAAATGCAAGAAATGTTGAACACATACCTAAAACAAGCTTTTTTCATGTTATAGTACTATTGACAAAATTTTGACATGAAGTGTATAATGTGTGAAGACTGAAGTCCAAATATCAAATAAATACTTTCAGAAAAGTCACACAGATAACAAAACAAATGCACTTTTATTCAAGAATATAACCGAAGAAAAAGAAATCGAGTTTAGGGTACAATGCTGACACGACCGCTTAGGTGGTGTGGCGGTAAGAACTGCTGACTTATATTCAAGAGGTTGTGGGTTCAATTCCAGGTGCTTTACAGAATTACCGTTTTGAGTAGAGAGCTGCTCTTATTGTTACTATTATACAATAAAAACATACATTTGATTTGAGTTTGTAACAGCCGGTGAAAATTTATGGTACTTGTAAAGGTTAGTGTTTTATTCTCTCAGTCATGTTCATGCTCCCTCTGACCACAACCTGATCCATTTTACTAATAACTTTAGTCTTATTTATTATCTAATATTAGATGGCAACCAGTAACCACCAGAATATTGAGGAAGAGGTGGCAGGAGGCTGAAATTGCTTTGAATGACTACTTTCAAATCACAGCTTGGGAAATGATGTGTGAGTCACATGGGGATGACATTGAGGGACTTAGTCACGGCATCACAGACTGTATTAAGTTACAATGCTAAGATAGAAAACAAACTCACTCAGAATAACATGAAAGATGTCGGAATGGACTGGGTGTAATTACTGGACTCAAGCAAACCAGGGATCAGGTGCTAGAAGTGGATGTGGACAAAGCTAAGGCCCTGAACCAATTTTTTAATAGAGATTCCCTCCTACTGCCACTTTCTTTCAATGACCAGTCCCCAGCACCTTTGCTACTACAATAACAATTCCTACCGTTTCATCTGAAGACCAAGTAAGGAGACAGCTGAGGAAACTACACACAAGAAAAGCCGTGGGACTAGATGGAGTCAGTCTTTGAGTTATAAGGCCTGTGCTGCCTAATGTTGTTGTATCCTCTGTTTCCTGTTCAGTCTGTTCCTCCTGAAAGGATTCAGAAAGTGCAGCTGCCATGGAAAAAATTGTTCCTTTCCTAAAGTAGGCAGGCGTCTCTTCACCTAATGACTACAGAGCAGTGGCACTTAATGTTTCACATCCTGAAAACCTTTGAGAGGCAGGTCCCAGACTATACAAGTCCTATAGTGGTAGAACTCCTGGAACCACTGCAGTTTGCCAATCAGACAAAGATTGGAGTGGAATATACAGTTATCACAAGGCTTATTCCCATCCTGACAAAGCTGGCAGCACTGTGAGAATTATGTTTTTTAATTTTCTCCAGTACCTTCAGTAACACCCAACCATCCATGTTCAGGGGTACAGTCAGAGATATGCAGGTAGATGAGCCTATGGTGTCCAGGATAATGGACTGTCCGTCTGAACAGACTACATTTTGTGAGACTCAAGAACTGTGTCTCTGATACAGATGTGAGCAACACTTGTGCACCACAAGGAACAGACCTTTCTATGTACATTGTACACCTCAGACTATAAATATTACACCAGGTTGTGTCACTTGCAGAAATTCTCTGATGATCCTGCACTTAAAGGGGTGTATTGATAAGTGGGATGAGACAACATATAGTCAGGCGAAGAGCTTTGTTTCTTGCTTCTTCTTCTGCATCTTAACATCAGCAAAACCAAGGAACTTATTATTGACGTTTGCCACACCAAAGAGCCTCTATGCCTAGTCACTATTCAAGGAGTGGATGTAGAGGTGGTGCATTGCTACAAATACTTGGGGTCCTCATCAATGACAGGTTGGACTGGTCTCATAACCAGAAACTGTATTAGAAAGGGCAGAGCAGGCCCTATATTTCTTAGGAGACTGTGCTCCTTTAATTTGGGTAATGACATCCTTCACATATACTATAACTCTGTAATGGCCACTAAAATTTTCCACACTGGGGTATGCTGGTCTTGTAATATCACTTCAGTAGAGGCCCATCTGAATCAACAAGTTAATTAAAAGGGATGGTTCAGTTACAGACACACTCTTGACCTTCTGGAGGTCATAGGTGAGAAGAGACAATGAAGCAAAACTGACAGCCATTATGAACAAAGCTGCCACATGCTACCTCTGACACACTGACACTAACATTAGCCAACAAATTATTCAGCAGTGTGTCAAGAAACATTACTGGAACTCTTTTATACCAAATGCAATATGCCTGTATAATTACTTATTGTGACTGTTACTGTCAAGTCAGAAGTTTACTTTCTTTTTAGTTTTCTTTCTTTTTATTCATTCTGGTGTGTGTTCAGGCCACAGTGTGTGTGCAACTATTTATTTATGTTATTGTCAGAAAGAGCACAATTTCAATGATGCAAGTTTTCATTCAGAGAGTCATTCAGTTTAAGTATGCAATTCATAAGAGTGGGCCTAGATTGGGAAGCAAACACACAAGCCATATACGCAAATGGCCTGTGTCAAGTGTATTTCCTAAGGCTGCTCAAGATCTTTGGTATAGATGAAATGTTCCTGCAAACTGTGGTTGCAAGGTTGCTCTCTTACAGAATGGTGCGGCATGTTGGGGTCATAGTTTGAAAATGGGGGCCACCGAATCCAGCTAATCCGAAAGGCACAGTCTGTCAAATCTAGACTCTTTTGGATAGATGACAGGAAGTGAAACGTTAGCAGAACAGTAATGTCTGTCCCTAACAGAACCTTGTTTTTACAAGGTTGAACAAGAATTTTTAACGTACCTCAATCCATTGATACGCAGTGACTTCACTTAAAGTTGTGAGATTGTGCTATCACACACGTGCTGCCAAATCGGTCATTAATCAGCAACCAATCACAAACAAATATGGCCACACTAGTAATGAAATAAACAAAATGATGTTCAAGCACAAAAAGATTAAATAATAATTATTCAGAAATCTAATAATGAAAAATAAATGAAAACAATATTGTTTATGCTGTAAAATTTATGACAACTATGACTCATTCAACATATCTAGGAACCTTCGGTCCCTCTCAAGCTCGACAAGCCTCAGCCCTCAATGAAGTTATAGATGGCTGTTACCACTAATTGTTGTCAATTACTGTATATTAGGTAAGAACCTTTGAAACAGATTGCCAATCAGCTAAAAATACACAGAGTGTAATCTGCACTGTAAATAAGAAAGATTACAAACAAAAGGAGGCCAATCAGTCTGTTAGGCTCTCTGTTATTGCTAAATTGCACCAGTTAAAAACATAGCAGGGTTCCTGCTTCTCTGCAGCAATCACCCAGTTTATTACGGGGGCAGCACTGTTCCTGCTTCTTCTTCTGAAAGGTTTAGCTGCCAACAGTTTATTGGTATGACCAGCAATAATTAAATACCCTTGGGAAGGAAAATACCCCCCTCCCCTTTTTTTGTATAGATTATTTCTCAGGGTGTTTTCAAGGTCACTTACGGAAACATCATGGGTATTTTACTTTGTGGGGCTTAAACTACTGATCTCCCATTTTAACCAAACTGCAAAGCTAAATCTTCAAGAGTTCTTGCAGCTCTATTTGAATCGCGCCTTTGTGGGTTCATATTAAATTAAGTTGGATTTCCAATGTAATCTTTTATTATCACCCCAGAAAGAAAGAAATACTTTCAACCTTGAACAGTGTGAAGTAAGAGAATTTCAACAAAGAAGAGTGTTTTTTTTATGTGTGTGTGTGTCTAGGCTTCCCAATGGCATTGTATACTTTTAGTCTTCATTATAATAACAAAATAAACTTTGTACCGTATGTGGATTTGCTCAGAGATTTGAATTTATTTTTGCCATTATCTTTTCTACCCTATTTTCCCTTTAAATCAATTCATGCTCAGGGAGAAAGTGAAAAAGGAATCAGCCATTAGTCTAATAGACATAAAACAATGCCTGTAATTTCCTTTCTGTATTTAAGTCTAATCATAAGTATTGTACAGCACTCTGTCAAGTGCCTCATTAAAGACAGGGCCAGAGTGTCAGGCGAGAACTTTTTTAAAACACAAAACTATACTCTTGTATTATGTCATGTGTCATTACACTCTCCTTCATGTTTATGATGGTCAGTATGGAGTAGGTGGCCTCACAGTTAACTGGAGTTACTCTAACCATTGGAGGGGTCATGACGGCACAGGGTTGCTGCATCACAGCATGTGTTTGAATGCCAGTATTTCTGTCACATTCCCAAAAACATGACAGATAGGTTGGATTGCTGACTCTTAATTGCACCCAATGTGAGTGTATAAGTGTTTGCCTTGTTATGGACTGGCGCGCCATCTAGTATATTCCCTGCCTTGCACCCAATACTGCCAAGAATGGCTCTGGCCTTTTCTGGCCCTGATCTGGATTAGGTGGGCTTCATGTTGTATGTAAGTATTGTATGATCATTGGGCTGCGTAGCCCTGATCTGAATGAAATAAGTTTAAAATTAGAGGCATTAATGATTATTAGTGAACATAAAGATGCAACCCTGCTGAGGGTGAAGGGTATTTTTTTAGAAGTAGACTAGGGGTCTCTGCCCCCTGCTCGCTTCGCTCACCCATCCCCATGCAGGCCCTATGCGCTAGTCATTTCCCGGATCTGCCGCTTGCGACGAATCGTGCTGTGCTTTTGGATAAACATGAATATCAACTCTGTCTTTGATATCTCCATCCTTCGAAACTATTATCGCTGACAATTCATTATAGAAGTGAGCGTGATCTTTCAGATTCATATAGAATTCCAAGAAAACTTCTCTGTCCGTGTTTTTCAGATACATTTTGCGTAAATTGCAATACTTTTGGACATATGGATTTGTATCCATTATAGGATGTAGAATTTCTAATACATCCGATTGTTTAGCTCGTTTGATTCTATGTTGCATCGCTTCTCTATGATCATAAATATAAGCCTGACCGAATTGTGGTTTCTTTGAAATTAAACTTGTAGTAGCTCTGTTATATCACCTATGTCCATATATTCGATGTCTTTTTGCTGTTCCGTTATTTCACCGAGTAATAATTTCTGTTTGTTAGTGCTAATGTGATATTTACTATCAGTTTTTTGAGACTTTCAAATTTTAGTACTTTAGTATATGCTCTGCATGTGTATGGCCGCAACGTTTTTGAACCTCTTTACGATGTTCTACTTTGTCTTCTACTTTGTCTTTTCTTCTTCTACTGTTTGTCTTTTATTTCCGCCCCCGCTTGGACTTGTTAGGTTTTCAATTCATCTCTTGGCACAAAGTCTTGTCTCGCGGGATGTGAAATTATCACTCTGAAAATATCTCGTCTCATCTCTCTGAAAAAGTCTTGTCTCATCCCAAGATTTTTTTATATAATAGGGAGATATACTGGACATTAGGGAATCCATTCCCAGGCTCCTGATTACCGGGAGCCCGGGATCCCCGGACATTATTCATTCCCGGGAACTGCTGTAATTCCCGGGAAAGTGGGAACGGCCAAGCATGCATATATAGCGTGTAAAAGTGTAAAAATCGATCAAGAAATAACAGAGTTATAGTTGAAAATAATTAAGGTGGCGCCATTGCTGCAGCTTGCATATCATCAGACAACAGCTTTGAACAGCAACTTGAAATTGCAATGTGTCAGTCTGTGCCAAGAAACTTGCCATCACAGAATGATGACAAGAGACTGGATGCATCAGTAAAAGCTGAAATGGTGGTGTTTCAGAGCAACGGCAAGCACAGGCGTTGTTTAGAACAAGTGTATCAGTATCTAATGATTGTGCCGCCTACTTCAGTGGAGGCAGAGCATGCTTTCTCAGCGGCTGGTGTACTTCTGCATGAAGGTGCGTTCTTGCCTGGACGACTGCACGCTGGACACGTTAATAATAATAATAATAAATTACATTTATATAGCGCTTTTCTCAGTACTCAAAGCGCTATCCATGCAGGGAGGAACCGGACCCACAATTTTCCACAGTCTCCTTACTGCAAAGCAGCAGCACTACCACTGCGCCACCTGTGAGAACGTTGTGCTTTCTACACTCTTATTACCACAACTAAAGATACATGTACTTATATGACAGCATGAACTGCTTGTAGATAAGGTTAGTCTTTTATTTGTGTCAACATATTGCAGTAGTTTTATTAAAAATAAATGTCGGTCGTTCTAAAACCGTTCACATGTGAAATGCCCGTGCACTGTGTCATCCCCGGGAGCCCGGGATTCGCAAATTCCCGGGAATGGATTCCCTACTGGACATCAAAATAAGTGGTTTGGAAGTGGTGCCATTTATATGCCACTTATTTGGAGGCATTGGTAAACCTAACTATGACTGTAGGGATGTTGAAGCAGTGAACTCTTTTAGATAAGCCATTTCAGGTTATTCACTGGACATAAACTGCTTAAATTTCAATAAAACTAGAAAAATGGGGTGTTCTAAACTTTTGACCAGCAGTGTATACAGATTTTAAGTCTTCTTGAAATAGATCTGTTATTAACAGAGTAAAATGTTACAAGCTTATTAATTTTCAGAAAATCATTCCAGTAGATTTTGCTCTAATGAGGTAATATATAATGGTATGGTGTTTAGGAAAAAAATGATTGATTTGTAAATATTAATATTTGGTATTGCATACATGTAAACAGATGTATGTGTGCAAATTCACTATATACTAAAAATTTAAACCATTGTATATACTCCTATATACAGGGAGATTCACTCGAAAGATGCCCCAAATATTCTGTTGTAACTCCCGTTAGGATGAAGCAATCTGAACCAAAAAATACACTGTATACCTTGATATATGTGTAATCGATTGTATTATATGTGATGCTGGAAGAGGTTTCCTTTTTCTGCCAGACAGATTTTGACACAGTGCTCCATGTTCCTGAACATATCAGCAAGTGTTTCGGGGGGAATAGCAGCAATTTCAAATTGGATGTTTTCCTTCAAATCTTCCACAGTGCGAGGCTTGTTCCAATAGACTTTTTCTTTGAGCATACCGCAAAGGAAGAAGTCTGGTGGTGTTAGATCTGGTGCACGGGGTGGCCTAGCCCCATTGAAATTACCCTGTTGCCAAAGAAGGACTCAATTTCTGAAATGCTCCTTGCTGATGTGTGACACGTTGCTCCATCTTGCTGGAAGCAACCAGTTGATTCTGACATCACTTAAACAAATTGGTGACTCAATAGGTTTACTCCATGAAGACGCGCTACTCGACGCGCTACTCGATACTGTACACCACCATCCAGAAGTCGAGTGACTGAGTGCAGAGGTACGGGTGGTATGCACCCAGAAGTTGCAAACAGAGGTTAAACGTCGCAATGGCTGTCCGGCCCCTACCTCATCGCTCTGACGCAGGGGCATCCTAGCTTGTTCGAAGCTCCATATACTGAGGAGTACATTGCACGTTGTTTCGTCCTAGCGAGAGATATTACACAATATTCAGGTCCTCTTTCAAGTGAATCTCCCTGTATAACTGAATATAACTGAAGCAATTTATAGGTTTACAAATAAATTAGTTTTTTCGTAATGGCAACCTATTAAACATATATTGTCGAACATGGAAGCATGGGGTCTGATTACTGGAGGTGCTAATGGAGTGGAACAGTTGTTCATACATTCTCCATTTCCCTCTTTTAAAATGGGGAAACACTGTCAGGAAGAAGGCCAGTGTCACTTCGGTTCCACCTCTGGCTATGACCCTTCATTTTGGGATGAATAAGACCACCCCTCCTCTCCAGAACATCGTCATTTGACTGGAAGACATTTCTGAGAAAATAATGGCTCAGTTTTTTTCTATTGTTTAAAACACTGGCACTCAACACTGACTTTCATTTTGTTGCTTTTTGCTGATATTAACTGGCACTTAAACAGGGTATCGCAGATGGAAACCCAATTCTTTTTTATTGTTTGTGTCCTGCCATTTTACAATATGTACGAGTATACCAGGTCAGGTTAGGTTGGGGAGCATGCACTGATACAGCGTGTTGCCGCACCCACCACACAGCGAAACAGCTCGGGATTCCTGATTGGTAACTCCCCAGGCAGACACGCGGTCCAGTCCAACCTCTAGAAATGACCCTCTATCTGCCACAGCAAGTTGTTATGTGGATGTCCCCTTGGCCTGGTCCAGTCACTCAGGTCCTCAACAGTGAGGATCCTGCGAGCCAGATCACCCTCAGGGAATCGTAGCACATGGCCGTAGTGCCGTAACTGATGCTCCCTCACAATGCGTGCATCATTCGGGACACAGAAGTCAAACTAGTGGTATCCAAGAATTCTCTGAAGAGACACTGTACCAAAGGAGTCCATTCTTCGTCTCAGGTCACTGGGTAGTGTCAATGTCTCACAATCGTATAGCAAAAACAATATATAACATTATATGCAGTATATAAACATATGTAAAGAGAAACTATTGTTAAGGAATACGTTCAGCTTCAGCTTTTTAATAGATACGTACATTTTAGGTATCCTTAGAGATGATTTGAGCAGTTTTGGAGTGAAATCTGTGTGTGTGTGTGTGTGTGTGTGTGTGTGCGTGTGTGTGTGTGGGTGTGCGTGTGTGAGTGTATTTGTGTATGAGGATGACTCTCTGGGGACACACTGTCTAAAAATTGAATAAATTCCAATTAAACTTGCTGCAGTTCTTAGCAAAATAAAATGCTAGTAGCCAGCAAAAACAACCTACTAGATTTTAATATGCAAAGATGATTTTTTATTTTTTGAACTAATTCATGACCTAACTACAACATCTTTGGAGAACAACATGATTCTTCCACTGCATTCACATAAAATATTAGCCTACAATATTTTGCAGCTTTACGTATCAAAAATCATGCACTGGATCTGTCAGATTATTTGAGAAGAGGTTTGCAGCAGAACTTAGCTCTTATCTAAGGATTCTCATTTCCAGAAATAATTCAAATTCTTAATTTAAAAGTAAACCTGAATGATATCTTGGGCTCATTTTTTATTTTCTTTTTGATTTTTTTTTGTTTATTTTCTCATCCTAAAAGTTTTATACTATGAAAATAATGCCTACTAATGACTGAATGCTAAAGACTATATTTGCCATAGCACAATTATTCAGACGATAGAATGCAAGTTGACAGCCATGTGAGTTGTGTCCTATTGCAAAGTGTTGGCTGTCTGCTGACATGGTTCTAATTTCATTTCATACTCTTTCATTCAGCCTGTTCTAATGAAGATGGCCACTAAAGTATTTTGTTTATCATTGTCAATAACAGAATTTCATGAGAACAAAATTCATTTTTTGTTGCAATGATTGACAAGGATGCATGAAGAAAAGGAGATAAGACAAAAGTGGAAAAAATTGAATTTGCCACAAATAAAAATTACATGAGGAGAAATATTCAGGACATTCAAAAAGTAAAACCAAAGTGAAAAAACTTCACCCATCATTTTAAAATTTCTAAAATTTTCAACAGTGGCTGTATAAAATAGATCCCAGGTCATCATTCTTTCACAAACTTCTTTCTTTGAATAAGGATTCTCAGAATCTGACAACTGTAAGATGTGAAAGTCAACCCCGACACTGACAGATGCAGGAGGCACAAGTGCAAGCACACAGGACTTTTATATTCTTTCTCCCTTGTGGGAAACATCTTCCCAGTTTCCCACAAGCACAACACAGTCCCAAAAGCGCAGCACAACACACAATTCTTTTCTTCTATTTCTTTTTCTCTTCCTTCTCTTCTCCTCCACTCCTCCAGGCAAGCTTCGTCTCCCTCCTCCCAACTCTGGCTCACCGAGTAGTGTCTGTTGACACCATATAAGGCACCCGGAAGTGCTACAGGCGCTTGTTGATGGATTTCCAGGTGTGGCAGAAGAGCTGCACTCCAGGGCTCAGGGTCTGCTGCAGCAACCCCTGGCGGTGCCCACAGACCCCAACAGGGATGTATCAAACTCCAACTCCCATGGAGCCCTCCGGGAGTCCGAGGCACCGCTGTCACCACCTAGCGCTCTGGAGGAGGTAATGTTCTGGCCATATTTCCTCCCCTGGTACTTCCGGCGTGGAGGTGTCCTAGCCGGACAAGGGCCCCAGCATGACAAAGTAAATTAGACCAATCCAACTCTTACCTATGTTGTTTGGACAATTTATATCTCGGATAGAGTGTGTTTACTGTAATCAAACATCTTATATGCTTTTAACAAAGTTATCCTGGTGTGTTTAGATGTTGTTCAAAAGTCAATGAAGTTTAATTGGAACATCAACAAGATTGGAAAAGTGCACAAAAAATTAAATTAAACGTTCAGTGAACTACACTGAGCTTAAAGCACTGCTGTGTATGGCAAGAAATGGTACAGAAATAAATACTGTAAGAATTACACAATTTCCATAAATTGATGGTCAATAACCCTTTCTAGTTCCCTGGCAAAGGATGACCCTATTATCTTTCTGTGCCATGGCAGTGATTGCTAGCATTGGCTGTATTCTGTTCAGAGCTAATTGCTTTCCGTCTGATGTTGCATTCTGTTTTTCAGGAATCCAACAGCAGAGGCTGAGTGGAACTGGTCAGGCGTTGCTTCAAATTGAGTTATGTTTAAACTTGCACTAATGGAAGTAGATGGGACTTGATTTTTCCTCACTTCTACATCGATCTAGGTGATAACAGCAGGCAAAGTCCCATTGATGTTCAAATTGTAACGAAAGGGAAATAGCACAAGAAAGAAGCTGGTGTCTGGTTAAGGAGGCCCCATCAAGCAGTCTAGAGCTAACTCGGCGGAAACCAGCTGATGGTATGTATGATTGCAAAATTGGCAAAAATATATAAAAAACAGTCAAATCCTTCAACATTTATATCATATTTAAGAAGCAAAAGATTTCTACTATTGTTGCATCATGCCAAGAACAATAAAATATTTTGTAAGCAAACCTAAAATGATAAGAAATGTAAAACTGCCAATTTTCATTTTCAATCTGCCTCCCTTCTCAAAGAAGTTTACACGTAGGGTACAATTTGTTCTCATTTTTAATGGGTGCATCACTGCATGTACGATCCTTGCTTGCAGAGACAGTTTGTTTTTTGATTCTCTGCCTGGACAAGCTCTGATAATTGAGCTGTCTCTTGTAAGTTCTACTCTGCTCAAGGATATTACCATCAAACTCTACACTGAAGGATTGATGAATAATTTACCTACCATTAATGAATATATCAAGTCATTTAGGTTATATTTATTTCATGAAATGTATTTTTTCAAACTATATTTTAAATTAGCAGCATGGTGGAGCAATACTAAGTACTGCTGCCTCACAGATCCACCATCCCGGGCTTGCAATCAGAACGCAATTGTTGTTGGTCTGGAATTAGTGTTCTGTCAGTGCTGATGTGGACTTTACCTCCCATATGCCATACATTGTTTTGCTAATTGGCAGTTTTAAAGTGACCCTCTCTGAGTGTGAATGGGCTCTATGACGGACTAGTGTCCCATCCAACTGGCTCATTTCTTCTGCCCAGTGTAGATAAGATAGCCTGACACCTATGAAATACTAAAATGAACTGTGAAAATTTGAAAATTATATGTTATGTTAGATTTGCTTTATTGAGGGCAATAAAAATTCTGTTATCATATTGGCATACAGTATTAAAACAGTTAAACTAAACTACTGTATATGGTATAATACTGGGAGCATTTAGTGTGTAGTCCTGCATAAAGACATTTTAGACTGTTTTAATGAAGTATCAAGAAGGAACAAGAAAGATAGAAACCAGGATGCGCCATGGAGGTGATCATGGGAGACCAGGGAAGAGCAAAGGGATTATAAGAGAACCAAATCTACAGGCCTCAATTTAGGACTATAAAGAAGACAAACAACTTGGAGGCTCAAATGTAAGCCCAAATGTAAGAGGAACTTTACTCAAAAGGAGGAATAGAACTTCAAATATTTGTGTAGCCTATGGAAAAACACTTGTGAATAAAACACACTAGCATGGCAGGGTTCAGTATGATCTCAGATTTCCAGTCTTTTGGTTTATCAAACGACCTAATTCATTCAGAAATATCCTGTATTTGATGCATACATTATGTTTTTTGGCAAAATTCTGTCTTAGTTATTTTTACGAGGGTAAATCAAAAAGTAAATACAATTTAAAAATTACATGGTAACTGCAACAGATAGAAACTAACGCAATATAACACATTCAAGACGGTTTATGGGTAGTGCAAAGGAGCTCAGAAGTTAAACATGATGATCGTACAGTTAGTACTGTATTTTATAAAATAACTGTGTAACAATGATCACCTTTTAAGCTTGTTATTGTACAGGGATGGCAATATCCCTGCCCATACATGATATACCTGCCACCCATTTGCTTCAGATGCTTGTGTGTGCAGTCTGATCCTAGATGAGGTAAAACGCTAATTTTAGTATCTTTTAACTTTACTTTCCAACTGTACACTAAATGGATTGAACACAATGACCTCATCCATTAAGTAAAACATTCCTGATCAGCAGTAGTTATTAGTGCTGCATTATTATTCAAAGAATCTGACAGAAATCAAAGCAGGTACACAGAAAGAAAGCAAGGAAAGTGGGTTCACAAGACAGAAATGTGCCTGCATAGCCCATAATAAAGACATTTAATGCATTGTGCTTCACTTCTTGAACGAGTACTTTGTGTCCCTAATTCTAGTAGCATTTCTCCACTCTGCAGATGAACTCTCATTAGAAGGCTTTGCATGTTGCCTTTCCTCTTCTCTCCAACTCACATCTATATACACACATCACCAAACTCATTATTACAATGCTGTTTTTGATGTAATTTTTAGTTATTACTCTATATTTGATGATTGCATTATATTGATGCATATTCTGCTGAAATGCCATTATGGCAGGAAAAGTGCTTTCCGATGACAGACAACATGAAAGGCCCACTGGAAAACAATAATTGACTCTCCGCTCAATTGCTTCCAAAGTTGAATGCTCTTTACGTGGTAATGGCTAAAGATGCTTCAACAGCCTTACTTTTCTCACACACTCTCAAGATGTGGAGAGGTCATTTCCACAGTCTTCAAAATGTGGAGGATCCCAGCAGATGAGACCAACTTTTTGAAAAGCCAAAAAATGACTTATAATACTTTTTATGGAATCCTGACCTGCAGGTTCTAGGTCCTTTTTCGTAGAATGTTTCTTATTGTTTAAACCTTTTTGAGGTTTTCCCAAAATGGAAGAACATTGATATCTGAAATGGTAACTTGGAAGAAATGAGGAAGAAAACTCAACTGTGAGGAAGGTCATTTATTGTACATTTCCTAAATAAGATGTTCACCCTTAATTTGCAATTTGATATTTCAAGATATTTGACTGCAGGCACTGTTAAATCCCACTTTGGGTCAATAAACGATACTGTATAAATGCAAATGATAATTTATATATCCTTTCTATTGAGATCATCTTCCTTAGGAATATGTAGCAGAAATATATCTGTATAGGGTGGCTCAGAAGCACAGGATCCAATGAGCTGGGTTTGAATTTATCTTCTACTCATTGTCCTTGTGGAGTCTGAACTTTCTCTTCATATTTGCATGGGTTTTGCTCCAGGTACAGTGATCCCTCGCTATATCGCGCTTCGCCTTTCGCGGCTTCACTCTATCGCGGATTTTATATGTAAGCATATTTAAATATATATTGCGGATTTTTTGCTGGTTCGCGGATTTCTGCGGACAATGGGTCTTTTAATTTCTGGTACATGCTTCCTCAGTTGGTTTGCCCAGTTGATTTCATACAAGGGACGCTATTGGCAGATGGCTGAGAAGCTACCCAACTTACTTTTCTTTCTCTCTCTCTTGCGCTGACTATCTGTGATCCTGACGTAGGGGGTGTGAGCAGGGGGGCTGTTCGCACACCTAGACGATACCGACGCTCGTCTAAAAATGCTGAAAGATTATCTTCACGTTGCTACCTTCTGTGTGCAGCTTTTAAGTATGCTGCACGGTGCTTCGCATACTTAAAAGCTCAAAGGGCACGTATTGATTTTTGACTTTGTCTCTCTCTCTCTCTCTTCCTGCTCCTGACGGAGGGGGTGTGAGCTGCTGCCTTCAACAGCTTTGTACCAGCGGTGCTTCGCATACTTAAGCCAAACAGCCCTACTGATTTGTTTGCTTTACTCTCTGTTTCCTTTGAAGATGAAGATATGTTTGCATTCTTTTAATTGTGAGACAGAACTGTCATCTCTGTCTTGTCATGGAGCACAGTTTAAACTTTTGAAAAAGAGACAAATGTTTGTTTGCAGTGTTTGAATAACGTTCCTGTCTCTCTACAACCTCCTGTGTTTCTGCGCAAATCTGTGACCCAAGCATGACAATATAAAAATAACCATATAAACATATGGTTTCTACTTCGCGGATTTTCTTATTTCGCGGGTGGCTCTGGAACGCAACCCCCACGATGGAGGAGGGATTACTGTATTATATTTGTCTTCCTACATCACTAAAGACTTGCAGATTAGGCTATTTGGCATTTCCAAACTGTGCCTGTGTGAGTGTAGGTGTGTGCCTTTCTGTGCCCTGAGATAAACTGATACCCCATTTAGGGCTGTTTCCTGCAATCCTCTCAGTGATACTGGGATAGTTTCTTGCCACCCTGTAACCCTGAATTGGTTTAAGTGGGTATGTTCATGTCATATCCTACTATATAAAAGTGGTCGGGATTGTCCTTCCGTCCCGTGAGTGCAAAGCGTAGCGGTATTCCGCTTATCACAGACTTACTACTTGCGGCTTGCGGTACGAAGCGACGCCATGTGAGCAGAGTTCTTGTGCTCCCATCGTTCCCTTGCTTTTGTGCGCGATGCGCTGGAAAAATAGACAAAATTATGTCTCTGGAAATAATTAATGTTGGTGGAGTACAAATGCCTCACCGCGTAGTAAATATCTGGGGAGATGGTGCTTGCTTATTCTCATCTATAGCTTATTTAGTGCATGAAACTCCGTCTTTAGCGGTACAGATTCTGGCTGACATTGTACGACATGTTTTAAGTAATTGGTCAAGGTTTCAGCCATTTACAATGATGCCGTCAGGAATCTCTTATACAAATGAGCTTCAGTATCTCACTGAAATGTCAAAGTCTCAAACTTATGGTACCATTTCTGAGCTAATGGCAGCAGGAGAGTTGTTCCCCTATGAGTTTTAAGTATATTATTATGGAGTCCTACACTCCAAGTTTGGACAGGCACTCGAGGGGATAAAAAAACTTAGGTTTTCAGGAGATGTTATGAATGGGCACTTTAATGTTCTCATTCCCTACACTTACATGCCTGATGTACACATGGAGCACACACAAATTGAGGATAAAAGTCGGTCGCCTTAAAAGGCGGGTGAGCCTAGTCTATATATAAGCCCTGTGACAAGTTGGCTTCCTCCCCAGGGATGTCTCCTGCCTTGTGACCTTGATTTTGACCTGAATTGAAAATAAAGCCAAGGATGCCAAGAAGTAGAAAAGGTGTGCAAAAATAAAGCCACAAGGATCGAAAATAGCATACACAAAGAGAACCAAAGTCTGGCTGCACTACTTGGCCTGGCTAAATACAGTACTTGGCCTCTATTTATTGCATTTTCCTACATATAATGCATACCTGCCAAACTATTTCCCCATTTTAATGAAAGTCTGGCCTATCTTCCTCCTGCCAGTTGAACCCTTGCTAAAGCCTTACTCCAGACTCCTTACTCCATTGCCCCAGGCCCAGAAAGTCCCAGAAAAGAACTAGGTCCGAGAGCCTATCTATTATTTCTGTGGTTAAGAAAGAGCAAGAAAACACTTAGAGTCATCCTGCTAGTGGCCCCAGGTAATCCTGCAATCTTGGATAATGCCAGACAATTTCCCAGTTACCTGTCTATCATAAAGAGGAGCAGGTAGCCATGTATTAGTTAACAGGTCTACAAACTGCCACTTATTGGCTGGGAGGACATCTGACTTACACTCCATCATTCTCACACTGTTCTCCATTCATATTCATACCTTAGGAGTAAATAATTCCTGGTAACCATCCACTATAATGAATAGGTTAGACCACCACTTTCAGTAGTGGTCTAGTATCACTGGCAAAATTATTATCACTTGTGCACAACCCATTAGGACATCTTATGATTTGCCTCCTGTTATCTACAACATTAAACTGCTTGCACTTGTGGTACTTAATGGATACTCTATTACTAATATCACTCTATATATAAAATCCAACGTCTGTCTGTCTGTATGTCTGTCCACTTTTCACGAGAGAACTACTTAACAAATTTAGATTGGGTTTTTTTCTATAATTTGCTTGAACATTCCGGTTGATTTTGTGATGTCTCTCATTGCGCTATGTTTCATAGTTCGCTTGTGGTACCAATTTATTTGCGCAAATCTGAGAGAAATGCGGGGCGAGAGGAGGGGGGCAGGGCCCTCCTCATTCACATGCCAGCCTGATATGTTACATCCGCTTAGCTAGTGAACGAGAGAATTAATTGACAGATTTAGATCAAGGTTTTTTCTAATTTGCTTGAACATTCTGGTTGATTTTGCAAATTCTCTCATTGCTCTATGAATTATAGTTCGCTTGCAGGAGCGATATATTCTCGTTAATCCGAGACAGAGGCTGCGGACCAAGATGAGGAGGAAGCGTGATGTCAGGAGTAGGGAACTGGGCGGGGCCTCCTCACTGTCATTTTTCACTTCTATGTGGGCAAAGCCACGGGGGAAGGCTAGTATATAAGTATATTATGTCCAGTATACAAATCCGTGCCGGAAGATCAAACTCTGTCAAAATTTGCACAGCAATGCACACACAGCAAAACTCTCCTTCATGTGGTTGGTTGATGCTATGAATTTGTGTTTAGTGGGTTCATTATATCATTTCAATATAACATGTATGCATGTAAACTTTGCTCTTACAATTTGTTCTGATTAAAACAGTAAATATTTATATTTGTTCAGGTTTAATATGATATATTCTAGCTATGTGTTTATTGTTATTGATTTCTACACAAAATCTAATATTATTTTCATTGATAAATGAGATCTAGCAGAGGGAAATTGTAAATATTAAAACATACTTGCTATCTGTATTGTTTGTATGTGACATAAAGTCACATCTGTTAGGTAGTTTGACATAAAATGTTATGTTTTGATTGTTTAAAAAGCCTAATAATGTTGTCAGTCTACCAGAACCATGAAAACCATCTGACTGATGAAAATATGAACACCACACATGGGATAAGACCTTCACCAAACTGCATTAAAATGAATATGGAGTATTCATATAGACCTGGCCCACCCTGTGTCAAGTGCTGCTGAACTGTGAAAACTGAACTGGATTCAACAAGTCTGTAATTCTTATGTAACATTATGTTATGTTATGTTATTTTATGTTATGTTAATACATGGATCCTAAAATATGCTCAGAGGTCATGAAAATAAAACCAACCACATCTCAGAAATTGAACACAAGTGCAGTGGTGAGGATTGTGGGATCCCTGAAAGGTCAGCTTTTGGGTAAGACAGTCCCACCTACTCTTGAGCAAAATAAGTAATTACCAATTTAAGTTATTAAAATGTTTATAGCAAACCTCAGCTTTGTCTTCTTTAACATCAATTTCAATTTTCTATCATAGGTTCAATGTAAGTGCTTATCTAGATAAATATTGCTTCTTGTAGTATGTGAAATTGTCTTACTGCCGGTTGCTGCAAGCCTGTTTACTGCAGTGTTCTCTATACCCTTGGGTTTGTTTGCACTTGTCTAACCTGAACTTCAGAGATTAGCAATGGGGCTTTATTATTATCATCTGTATTCAAACAGGGACAGTTTGTTGCTGTTGTTTTTTTAATTATGAGCTTGTACTTCAGGTTTGAGCTTTTCCCCTTCGAGGTCATGCATCAAACAGTGGTGAAGAGGTGAGAAAAGTCCCTTAAATGTGGCCAGAGTAATTAAAAAAAGAGAGATAAATTTTAGGAATGCATTGTTCGCAAGATGTTATGCTGCATCTTGGTCTTTATCTACCACTGACAAAGATCACACTGTATTTAAAAAAGCCACCAAGGAAGGAAAATGTGCTCCTTCACTTTCAAGGAGGTTTAGAACCCTGGTGTGGAAAAGAACAAGTAGTAAGTAGAAAACAATTTTTTCAGTTGTTTGCTACATGTTTCACTGTTCATTAATAAAATAGGAACAGATATTAGTTAGTTAATGTTTACATCATGGAAGTCTGCATACATACAGGCAAATTGTGATATGGCCCTACCAGAATTCCCATAATGCTACTGAGCCTCTGCAATGTAGGACACTTGATTTATTAATAAGTATTCTGTAATTCTTATTTAATTGCATTTTCTACTGTATTTAGACCTGATGATGGGTTGTTGGAATATATTGATTCATTGAGTTGTTTGCTTTATAGGTTTATTGGGTTATTATTTTAATCTGAAATCAGACTTTCTTGTTTTATTATAGACATGTTCAAAAAGCTACTTTCTACATTAAAATAGCCCTAATGCTGACTTTATGTGTTTTGGGATTTTTTTATGTTGCTACTTCATTGTCTTCATATGAATTTCTCTGGTCAGTGATCATATAGTGATCAATAAGTTGCTACTGAGGCCATAAAAAAATTGCATTTAATTGTGAAAATAAAACACAAACCTACAGCATTGACCATGTTTTACATTACTCCAAATTCAATGAATGCCTTTTTTGAATGGCCTTGTTATTTAATTGTTGTATTTTATATTATTGAATGGGGTGAGAGGTCAATGTTATGTCATAACTCATCTAATTCTGACAGGATTTGCTTAGAACTGTCCCACTTAGAAGGTACTGACATGAAATTTACTACTGGGAAGCTCAGATTTCCTGTCCATCTCATAGCATATTCAATGTCTTTTTGTATTTAATGAGTGCTGGCTCAAAATGCCATAACAATTTTACAAGTAAAAATACAATCATAAACTTTACAGATGACTAATTGCATAATGCATGCACATAAAGATATAGAGTAATTTAAACACAAAGCAATTCCAAAGTGATTACCATTAATGGATTCTAACTATTTATCTCCATCGATCATGTCATTGAGCTACGGTTGAGCTACAGCCGGTAGAATTCAGCACAATATGCTTCCACTCACTCATCTTTATCGAACGAGCAGAACGGGCACACAAAACCTAAACTTGAAAGGTCATTAAAAGAGAAAAAATTGACCAGGAATAAAATTACATTTTACTGATGCCATTGTTAGTTCCAAGCATATTAAAGTATGACAGTATTTTTGTACTTTAATTGGCAGCTATTACTTTTAGGCAAGGATGTCACAGTGTTTAGAGCTGCTGCTTCACACCTCCAAGAGATCAAATCCAAATCCAGTCATTGTTTGTGTCTGTGTGACTTTGTTACATTCAGATCGCATTTATTATCCTTCCTTTTCACTCCGTTTATTGTGAAGAGAGTCACAGTGACAACATGCTAAGCTAGACGGACATGGACACCTTATCCTTGGCAGCTTCTTTTAACTTCCCTCCGATTGCAATTCCCAGATCAAGCTTTGGTTTTAGCTTTGAAAGATTATGGTGAACAATTTAATGAATCTCTGGAAATGACCTTGGGTCATGACAACAACAATTCTTTTATTTTGCCCTTTAAGAAAAACTATTTTAGTTTTCTGGAACGTTTTCAGATAAATGTGTCCAATAGGACATGCTTTTCGTCGTGTTTAACATGACAATTGCTGCCAAGATAGTCCCTGGTCTCCAACCACGGTGAATTGTGATAAGTGAATTCAGAAACGGATGGATGGACTCCTATTCATATTTTATCACCATTAATATTGTTATGGTGCCTCTGTATAATCTAAAAGAATGAAATCACTTTAACACTTTAATATTTAATTTAATTGACTAATTATAGAGCCAGCCATGCATTGATTTTGTGAGTATCCTGGGATGAAAGGAAAATTTTCAGTAATGAATGGACGGTCTTTGGAATTAAATGTTAAATACAAATTAGGATTTTGTGGGCATCAATTGTCGTGTATACATTGGGCAAATTTACAGCCAAGTTTTTCTTATTGTATGCATTATTCATTTTCAAATGAACTGTTTTTTTTGCCTCATCTTATTTTGTAAAGGTAAATTTGACATGTTTTCAGAAACTGCCCTGTCAATGCAGCAGAATGTTAGATTACACATACTGTAGTTCTGACATTTTACTATACTAACAGGATATGAGATCTTCATCTGGGACAGACATTAAGATAGAAGAAGTGGGGATTACTAAATTTCATGTTTGGGAACATTGCTTTATTTCTTTTTCTTTAATCTAACATTGAACATTTATACTGCTCTAATATATAATGTATCTGCACCCATTCTGAATACTGGACTAAGACAAATCCTACAGCGAAGGAAAAATGGAGGCATAAATGAATACATTTTAAAATCAGGCTTAGACATTATGGTCAATACATATTAAAGAAATTAGAATCTCAAAATTGAAATATGCAACTCTAAAACCATCACCATAACACTTTGAGGTAATGTCCAATAGATGCTGTCTGCAGGCTCAAGCTCCACAATGTGTTTTCCTATCAGCGCTTCTACTTTTTCTTTCTTTCCTTTCTCCCAGTAATGTCCATTCTGCATTGATTTTAAAGGCACCTGTCATCTAATCTGATCTGTGCAATCATAGACTGAAAGTTCTGTCTGTAGCAAGAAAGAGAGTTTTATTCAGAAAACTGTGAAGCAAGAGCTCATTACACAATGGGCACATTTTGTTTTTTGAGTTTTTTTCTTTTTCCTTGACACAGTTCATTTCTTGTTCACGTTGACAGCCAGTATCTCCAATTTAAATCAATCTCTCCAGTACCTTTGGAGCTTTGTGTTTTACATGATAGCATATAAAAGCTGTTAAACCTGAACTGCTTGTTATAAGTGAGCTTTCTTCATTTACTGTAATTCATTTCAGATAATTTAATTTTATTAGATCAATCATTTAATCAATTTAAGCAGCAGAATAGTTCATTATCCGGTGTGCCCATAGACTCATTAAAACAGTTAAGTGATTTGTTCTTATGAACCTCAGATTGACAGAAAACTCAGACTAAAGTGATATGAAACCTGTTACATATATGCAAGAAAGACTTCTCAAAACCTGACCATATTTGATAATGTTCTGTGAAAGCATTAAAAGGAACTTCAACCAGGCTATGTTCTTCTCATTATGGTAATCTCAAAAAAAGAAACGTGCACTTAAGGGCCCAGGTCCTTTTCATAGTATCCTGTCGATTTAAGAGTTCAAAAATGTTATTGTCATGTGTCACTCATTTAGAGATTACTGAAACCTCCTGATCCAGTTTACTGTGAAGTACACTATGGAATATCAGTTATCATTTAATTAAGATGTTAGTCACTCTTTACGTCACATGGCACCTCCATAGTGAGCACTGCACAAAGCCAATAAATCAACTGGTGCCTTCATAAGCACTCTATAAAGATCTACAACGTAAATAACCTTTCACTTATTTTACAAACTTATTAATTCTATCAATGGGTTGCAGGGCAGTTCAAGATTCTCCAGTAGCATCAGGAGCAAGATAAGAATGAACCATGGATAAGATGACAGTCCACTGCAGGGCACACTCGGTCAATCCCACCTTGACATCCTCTCATATGAGCCTGATAGTGTATGTTGACTTTGTGTATTTTAACTGACCGCAAACCAACCCAAGGTTTATTTTTGTCTGTGGACTGGAGTTTTTATTATCCTTTCATTTGGCTCAATGGTAATTTTAATACATATAGAGACCATTCCAGTAAAAAGTATACACCCCTTGGAAGTGTTCGCATTTAACTGTTATACAACATTAATTAACAGAAAATGCCTCTTAATGTCAAAGTGAAAACAAATCTGTTCAAATTATTATGAATTTTTCTTGTTTTACATTTGACATTAATTTAGATCACTTTGCAGAGATCTGTTTTTACTTTGACGTTAAGAGTATTTTCTGTTGATCTCTGTCAAAAAAGTTATATTAAATCCGTTTTCAATGGATTTCAATCTTGTAACAATAACATTTGAAAACTTCCAAGGGATGAATAATTTTTATAGCCACTGTATAGTGTTAGGTCCCACTTATGGTAATCATTTTGGGACTGTCTTGCTTTACAGCTTGTTTAAACAAATTTGCATCTCTATGTGTATTTATTATGTAATTAGTAAATGGCAAAATGGTAATTGCATTTTAGCTGTAAACTTGTTACAGCATTTTGAGTCTGCACTCAGTGCTATACAAAAATAAACTTAATTGCATTGAATTGAATATGAGGACAGTTGGTTGCCACTAATTAACCTAATATACACATCTTTTAAATGTGGGAACAAGTCAGAGGATCCAGAGACGTCTCCCAGAGATAACAAGAGAATATGTCACCTCAACGTCAATGCTCAGTGCCTCAGGTTGTGAGGCAACAGGACTGTGTTAACAGATGACTTGAAATTTTGTAACTGCATCCTTCAGTACAGCACTATCAAAAAATCTTTGTAAAGAATAAATTTAAAAAACAGTCATTATTAGCACCTCTCATATCGAACACTGTATTAAACAAACCAATATGAAGGTAAAAACATAAAAGGTAAAGAGAGCAGATAGCAGATCCATATTCACAAGTGTAACCTTCTATGTCGACAAAAGAGACACTCTCTAATTGCAGTCCTGTAGACCAGTGACCACTAGTTCTCAACAGTTTTGGCCTTGGGGCCTGAATCGTACACATTAGCATATAACAGTACATACATATTCAACATTTAAATACTGCATACATAATAGATGAAATACGCACAATACTCAGCCAAAAATAATCAGGTGTTTAATATTGAATCAAGACTAAAGTTTTTAATGGGTAACCTGGGCTTGTCTGAGTTTGACAAGTTTGCCAAAATTAAGAGGTGAGTGAAGAGAGTGCTGGGAGGAATATGTCTTAGTTTGCAGGTGTCTGACTCATCTAGATTTTCAGTTCACATATCTATTGCACAAGGCAAGACAAGGTCTTCTGCAATAGTATGACAGCTGTGACCTTTTTCATGTTTGGCAATTTGATGTGCAATGAGACAATGCCCTGAGTCCCTGCTGGATTATATGAAGTCTCAAGATTTACATTTTTTCATTTAAAAAAGTCAAACAATTTACTTCTGTAAGAAGCATGTTTTGTTTCCAAATGTCTTTATAACTTAAGGCTTTGTACTTTCGTTCATTGTACCACACCATAGATAACGTACAACGGCCATTGCTCGCTCTGCTACACGGTAAAAGTAAATCCATACCTTAACAAATCTGTGTTGTATGTTATTTAATATTCCTGTTTGGTTCAGGTATTTGGGATGAATTTTATGTTGATATGGAATTGGAAGAGTTCAGAGTAGGTGATGCTACAGGACATTAGAGGAACTTGTCCATGTCCATTGGTTCTGTTAATGAAGCATGTGATGTATAACAGGTTATCATCTGCACAGAACTGGACTTATACCAGTCATTTCAATTTCCCAGCATGCAGAGGCAAAATATCCATTTGACTTGGTGCAGAACCTAAATATTCAATCAGTAGCCATCTAAAACACTAAAGCAATGACTGTTTTTTTGCTTTAAAATTTAAGCATACAATTTATCTTGGGCATCTGGCGATTCCACTGCTTGAGAAACACCACTGTAGACCAAACAATCAAACAAATGCAATGTAGGATCAGAATCTGAGTGTGGTGCCTACCATCAGCAAAGGCACAAGTTCACATGTGTACATATTACAATGAAACTCATAACTTGCATGTCTCCTCATAATACTTACAGTGATACAATACCAACAAAAGACACACACAATCCTGAAAAAACATAACATACTGTATATTGTACTCCCTCCTTATCTCTAAATATCTTTATATATACTAAGTGACCCCCGGGGGCATGCTTCACGCTAGCCACTTCGCGTCTCTGCAGCTCGCATTGTGAAGGGGGGGGGGTTTGAATACACGCTAAGGAGATATGGACAGATCAGGTGCTGGCTGTCTGCTAGCTGCTACCGAGCTGCGTGATCTGCATGTCGTGCTGCATGTCGATCATTTAAAAGCCTGTACAGCAGCTGTCCTTCTGTCTCACTTCCTTGTCTCGTGGGAAGTTAAAGTGTCTCCGAGAAATTGTTTGCAAGTAGGGCGTGGCGTGCAAGAAGTCTTGCGGGACTTCAAAGTGTCTCTCCGAGATGATCACGTCTTGACCCAAGATTTTTTTATATAATAGATAGATATAAAGGTTGGGTGAATTGGTGACACTAAATTGGCCAAACTGTTAGTGGACCTTATGTTGGCCTGGTCCTTTTTCCAGGGCTATTTCCTGCTTAACATTCAGTGTTACCAAGATAGGCTTCTGCCCACTGCAACCCCAAATAGAATTTTGAAGCTTTGAGAATGTTACATTATGTAACTTAAATAACCAGACTTTCACTAATTTTTTTTCAGTAAGTCATCACTAGAAAGTTTCAGCCTTGCTTTTTTGACAATGGCAATCTTATAAAGTTGAGGTTCACAAAAAGGCCTCAAGTACCTATCAATGACATTGCTTCCCATTAGTAAGCATTAACGTACCTACACATCATTGCCAATGGCACATCAAGAAATTTCACAGTGAAGTTATAATTACACAGTTGAATACATGTAGAAATGCAAATAAGCTTTATTTAATTTAAATTATAATTAGGATTCATTAAATTTCATTACAGGTGCTGCTCATTATTACATTAAAAATAGTCCTTTTAGTTGTATCAAGCAAAAGACAATGTTGGTGTCACTTTGTCCACTAATACCACTTCTAGTCCTGACACTTTTCTTAACTGGGCATGGTGATTAATATAGTCTTTATGCTGTATGTTTGTATTAATCTTTTATTTTTGTATATATCACGGAATCAGATCTCAAATAGTGTTGTTATGACAATAGAATATTTACTTGGATTGCTTTTTAGTGCTCCTGTGAGGAATGATGAAAATATCTAAAAGGAGAAAAGGCCTTCCTGATCTGAATCCAGAATAGGCCAAAACTTAAAAGTTGCCCATTATGGCTAGGTGTGCACTGTTGGCTGTCTATCACTTGGATGCCAATGTTGATATAAAAACACAGCACAATGCTGTGATGAGTTTTTTTTTTTAATATACTAATTTCCCACAAGACTTTGCTGTTGTTTTCATAACAGCTGTTTTGCATTTTGACCTGTACAAAATATTGCTTGAGCCCTGGGACTATGTCTTCATTTCTGAAATTTGATCCAGTTTTCTTGTGTGCTACTAAACATAGTACAATAAGCATAATATCTTAAGGTTTAGCTCCAGTAGTAATTTAAGTGAAGAGATAAACTTGAAGAAGTGGTTTATTCACTATGTCAAACGTGGGATTAGTACATTTTCAGCAATACACATTTGCATTATTTTCTGTGATTTCACTTTACACATTAGTGTAACTCTCTACAATCCTTTACCAGATGAATCCTCTTGAAGGTGCCATTTGGAGGGTTTCTATCTCTGTTTTTGATAGCTTCTTTTCCTCTCACAAAAAGATTTCTAAAGTATGAGAGGCTTTTATTAGCTCATATCTTTTCTCAAATACTTTCCCTCCCTTCAGCAAATCCACAGAGTTGCTCCAGAGCTCAAATTTCTTTCCAGCATAATAGACAGTTTCTCTGGCCTATGGTTCTAAGCAACTCCCATATGTTGTTAGTTTCCATTTTTTATATCAATTGAAGAAATGTACTTTAGAATTGACAAGGGGTGAATGAATTGACATAGTAATGCAAGAATATGTGTTCCTTATTTCTTCTTTGCTCCCTAAATGAATAAAAGGTACTTACCACTTCAGTGTGGAGGCAGGGCAATCAATACTCTTATAGGGCAATGAAAAACACAAGTGGAGTCTGACTTATGAATTCAAAAGCTTCCCAGTTTTTTAAATCTTTAAAAAATGCACATCAATATCTTAGAGCTGCCACACAACCTGACAGGATGAGGAGACTATCTATCTATCTATCTATCTATCTATCTATCTATCTATCTATCTATCTATCTATCTATCTATCTATCTATCTATCTATCTATCTGTCTGTCTGTCTGTCTGTCTGTCTGTCTGTCTGTCTGTCTGTCTGTCTGTCTGTCTGTCTGTCTGTCTGTCTGTCTGTCTGTGTGTCAGTGTTTGCAGACTTTGATATAAGAAATGTTTTCTACCTGCTTTTCTGCTTTTCAACATTTCTCAGTGCCTACGGTACAGATAAGCTCTATATTTTCTGTGTACCTGACATATTTTAAAGAAACCAGGCTTACTATTATGAAGAAAAGTGAAAGGTTTGTTTATCTTCATTTACTGTTAATAAAATAGATTAGTGTGTCATTTGTTGCAGTTGGGTCTCATCAAGTCAAGTCAAGTGGCTTTATTGTTACACCATTCATACACAATAATACAGCATATAGTGGCACAAAATAATGTTCCCCATGACCACGGCACACCATATATATATACATAAACTCAGAACACGTGCAAGACAGGTAAAGAATTATACTATACTATACTATAAATAATACAATACTATAAATAATATAAAAGCCAATAATAAATACAAGGTAAGTGAATAAATAGTAATAATAAGTCAGATGTTGACTTTGCTCAGCATGTTCATTTGACTAAACAATATTAAGATGGATACTTTACTGTTGTCATATTATATTAACAAATCAATGTAAAACATCTGAGCCTATATGCTGTGAAGAATGCTATTCAAGAATAAATAAACTGAATTATAGGCTGCATCTCCTGATAAAGCCTGAAATGTAGAAAAATGGTCTTATATAATGGATTGATGAATAGAGTTTGTGCCTGCACCCTCCGGTTTTGCAGTCTTAGTATACAATTACAGCAGCTGGGAATGGCCCAAAACACCTTCCCAACACAAAACTATTAACAATAATCAAAAAACTCTAATGGATACAAGAGTACTTCACAAAAGGGAACTACGTAAGACTTGCTAAGGATCTAGCTAATGCCAAAGTGCTCAAGCAGAGTCAACAAGAGCCTTAAACAGAGCTCTCAGATCATGCCTAACAGCCCTAAACCAGTAATTAATGGGGAAAGGGACAAATAATAGAAAAATGTAGACAAAGAGAAAAGAAGTGAGCAGGGCTAAATTATAAAAATCAAAGACTATAAAAGACTACCAAACAAAAACACAATTGTAATATCATATGCTGTGAAGGCGTGTTTTATTCTTAACTGTTTTTTGATTGAACATGATAAGTAGTTTTTTTCAACTTGAAGACTTGAAGAGATAGATAGATAGATAGATAGATAGATAGATAGATAGATAGATAGATAGATAGATAGATAGATAGATAGATAGATAGATAGATAGATAGATAGATAGATCCCAAATGTAAAATGTGCTGAAGTGGTCCAACAGCGGACAGATGCAGTATACACAAAAATGTTGAAAATAAGCTATGTCTAAAAAAACAAATAAAAATGCAAATAAACGCTGATAGTGAATTTTAAATTATCATTTAGTAATGGGTGCAGTGGTGGCTCTGAGGCTAAGGATCTGCGCTGGTATCCCGAAGGTTGCCAGTTCGAATCCCCGTCACTGCCAAAAGAGATCCTACTCTGCTGGGCCCCTGAGCAAGGCCCTTAACCTTTAATTGCTCCAGGGGCGCTGTACAATGGCTGACCCTGCGCTCTGACCCCCAAGGGGTATGCGAAAACTAACAAATTCCTAATACAAGAAATTGTATAAGGTGAAATAAAGAACAAAAAAAAAAAACAGTGATTCTTGCCACCAAGTTCTTTCTCATGTTGGGTCGCTGCATACATGACTGTGAGGGTTTAGGTTTGAATTTGAACCCACACTAGCAACTAGGAGCATATCTGAGTTTAATTACAATATGTTTAAAATGAGATTTTTCCAAGCTTTGTTTTTGAAGTGAATGCAACATAGAAGAAATCATGTAAGTCCACCCAAAATGGGAATTTCTGCTCATCAGGTGTCACCAGTGTTTCACTAACATTGAAAAGAATGTCAAAAATGAAAGCAGCTTACTTTGCCTTGTGCAGAGTATTGCCTAGAGAGACTCCTGCAGCTCCCAAAACCTTTTAGTAAACAAGTTCACAGAACTGATGAATTAGCAACTTTATTATTTATTACTGATTTAGGCACATTTATGCTCAAAATAAACTAACTAAAACACTAGAACTGCTGAAAACAAACAACATATCTTCCATCTATGTCCTGTTACAAACACAATGAAACTACTCTCGCTGTTTAGATAGAAATGTTGCAAATACTCATCCTACTTTTCTGTCAGAGTCAGAAACACGTAGACTGCAACCTGGGGGCCATGCAGTAAGATGCTTGTGCTAAGAAACTTGATTTTTTTTCGTGATGGACTGCTGGCATACACTGAGTGGTAGTAGCGGAAGTGGTTTTGTTCAGTAAAAACTGACTGAAATTAACAGAAATGAAATTTAGATGAATTCTTAATGGAGTTTTGTGAACAGGGCATATCTGATTCCTGCAAAAAACAGCAAACGGCTAAAAAAAATACACAAAATATGGTATTAGATAACAATGGAAAGAAAAAATTGCCCCAGAAAGTCTGCCTGATAAGCAAAATAATGATTTAATTTGGAAAATAGACTGGCAGCTTTTGTCAGAAACGGAGAGTTTTATGATAGAGGAAAAAAAGATGCAAAGATGGGATAGAGAAAAAGAGTACAAAAATAATTAAATGAGCCAACTATCTAAAAGGAAGAATTGCAAAAATTAATTAAACAGTCTGATTGCCTAAAAAGACAGAGCAAAAGTGAAACTTTCTATGTTAAGTGTTCTGCTATTAGATAAACCAGTTCAATAGGACAGAAGGCCCAGTTTACACATTATGGTCTTTATTTTGTGTGAAGAAAGGAAATGCTATTTGTAAAAGTATTGTTTCATTATAATGACAACTCCATAGAATACGACTGCACACCCAATCTAAGAGATTATAGGAAATATCCAAATGGTTTTGTTTTTTTTTTTCTTTATGGAATTACCAAAAAACCTCAACATAAAATTGCCAAATACTGGTGTATCAGGGACTCTCCTTCAGACTGTAGCAATCTGTACTCAGATAATTAGAAAAGTTAATGAGACAAAACCATAAACATGAAAACTTATTTAAAAATCAAATATTATATTAATGTTCTTTTATCAAATATAACTTTCTTTTTAACCAAAGATGGTTCAGGATGCATTTGCAAAAATCTCAATTCAGAATTATAACCATCTCAAAAGCAGCCAGCCAGACTTTAAAGAATCTTATCTTGGTGTTCTGGTTTTTCACAAGCATGTCTGAATTTGATCTCTCGGATGTCATACTTCTGGCTGAGTAGTGGAGTGAATATAAACAAATAGTTTTTCTCTGTCATTATATGTCTTAATTAGAGGCCTTGGCGCACAAGGGCTCTTCTGTAGATGGTAGAGATTGCAAGAGAAAACTAACTTCTCAGGTTTTGTTAAAATGAAAATCTGCAGTACTCTGTCAGATGATTTCCAACAAGGTGTAATTACTGTAATTTCTAAAACTGAAGCTAGAACTTGTGAGTAAATACATGTCATTGATATAATAAGGAACAGTGGAACAGACAAAACACTGCGTTACCAAATTTCTTGTTATTTTTCAGCTTGAAATTAACAGTCATGTTGTTATTCTTTTTCAGATAAATGCACTTCTCCTATGCATCCATCCATCCATCCATCCATCCATCCATCCATCCATTTTCTAATCCTTTTATCTAGTTCAGGTTTGCAAGGAGCCAGGGACTACTCCACCAGCATAGAGCTAACACTGAACAAGACAGTAGTCCATCTCAGTACACACTTTCTCATAAACCCATACTCACTCATAAGGGGCCCATTCAAAATCGTCAATTGACCTAACCTAGGTGTCCTTGGGATGTAGAAGAACAATCTAAATATGTGGAGAAAAACTCTGTGGAACATATTTTGGCAACACTGAGTTCAAGGGATGAAACTATCGTGGACAGGACATCAGTGTAAAACCATATATACTATACAGTAAATAAAAAGGACGACATACTGACCAAACAGGAAAAGAAGGCATCAAGCCCTGAAGGAAAAGGATACACTAGGGGGAAACAAGATTTCAAGAAACGGAAGTGAGAATCACAGTAACTACTGTACTGTGAAAGAGGCAGAGTCTCCAGGTCATGTGTAGCCTTTTTATTTGGAGTTTTAATGCCATTGGAAGAAGCTGACATGTATGTCGTCAAAAGGAAATCTTCTATGTTGGCCATGGTTTACCATGGATTTCATCTGCATTGTACTGTATATAACAAGCATTCGTATCTAGAAATAGATTATTCTACCAGCCTCTAACTAGTCTAGCCTTGCCTAACATATCCTAACCTAGACTACCATAGATAGATAGATAGATCATTTATAGTAGTTTAACATTTGAATTTTACTAGCCTAATTCAATCAAAGGTCCTGTGAGATAAATTCCTATACCTTCTTGATTGTTAACATTTGGCTTTATTTAGTAATTAAGTTGTCTGAAATAGATGCTTTATTTGAATACTGATGGTAGAACTGGTTTTGAGTCTCTATTAATAATTTTCCTTGGTTTTGTTGATTGTCATTCTTATCTTCCATTTTTAATTGAGTAATGGAGGAAAGGATGAATCTTGTAAAAGATGACAAGATGAGTGTCTCAATTTATGAGAGAACTTGATATAAAAGGTGTATGAAAGCCAGACAGCTAAATGTAAAATTACCAGTTAGAAGCCACTTTTTGGGTAATGCAGCAGTAGAACTACTTCTAAATATATATTTATTTTGAAGTTAAATAAACCTAAGCGCTGAATTTATGCATGTTTATATTAGGAGGCAAGAGCACAAGTATTATGTAATCTCTGTGATAACTCTCTTAGGATGATTTTGCCTTTATTTCTGCATTTAATAAAAGTCCTCAATGCTCAGAGTATTTTGTTAAAAAGTCAGTACGTCTGTCTTTAATACAACAAAGATATCACAAAGTATACCACACTAACTTCTATTGCTGATCAAGAACCAAATTTGTACAAAAAAATGGAGTAACGTTTATTCGTGAAACTGTGAGGCAGGATGACATCAGTCCCATATAAGCTGATTGCCAGATAATTCACAAAAGAAAGCAATGGCAGGAGTGACCTTGGTTCTATTAGCTGCAATTAAATTGTTATAAACTATTTAAGGTGTGCATTGCCCTATGGTCATAAATCCTTCTGCACACTTTTGCTCCCCATGTACCCATGCAAATTCCATTCTTTTAGATGAACATAAGAAGTAAAACTTCAAAAGCTCCAAGACATCAGCTCCTTTTCATCTGGCTTATGATGGATGAAGAGCTCCTGCAGCACTAGAGTTTAAAAGCTTCGTCCTGCGCTGTCATCACAGCCCAGGGACAGATGCAAACTGAACAAACTCTCTTTATCATTTCAAGAGCAATGAAAGTGAATCTAAAGATATTTATACAAAACTGGAAACATAAAAAAATCAGCTACAGCAAAGTGAATTTCCAAAATAAATAAAATAAAAAGACACACATTAAAATGGAACATCACAGGACTGAGATCTAAAGTCAGTGAATTAACAAACTTCTATAGGCCAGGAAATGACAGTGTGGACAAAGAAGGTATAAAATTCAGGGTTTGAGGCTACTCCAAGGCCTGAGCATTGTATCAACTGACTTAAATGTAATTCAGACTGAAAACTTAACTTTAATTTCCTGCTCATAGTAATGGCTTTTTCAAAACAGACACAGCAGCAATCCACATACTTGTTTCTTTCTTTGCTGCCTGCTCAGATTGGACAATAACTGTTACAGTGCCCATTCTAACCAAAGGGCAAATTTAATATTGTCAACTATCCAAACCCAAGACTGAATTCAGGCAGAATGCTAAATTGCTCTTTAAAGCAAGTGCAGGTCCCTAGGAAAGGTGTTTACTATCAGGAGGAGGCTGGTACATAAACAGTGATTCTCCTGCAGTACATTGAATAATACAAATAGGGGTATTGTTGTCTTGCATGTTATTTACATATTGAATACAATATTACATTTATTGCAATATCTTTCATTTTTTTAACTAGACTCGTCTGTTATGGTAATTTATGAAAGTACTCAAAAAATAGTTCATTTTTTATTTTATTAAATATAGAAATTTAACTTCATTTATTTGTGAAGCTTCTCCTACTAATAACATTTGAAATAATATTATCATTTGCATGGAATAATGCAATCTTCATTTCTTGTTTTCTTAGTTTCAACTTTAAATCCTAAGATTCTTTGTTGCAATATTCACCTTACAGATATGTGTACTAGTAATTATTAACCTGGACTTTAATAAACAAAAGGACAGTTTTGTGTCTATGCATATGTTGTGAACCATTTGCTTTATATATTCATACATTTCCAAAGCCACTGAATCCAATTTAAAGTTACAGCAAGCTGTATCCTATCCTTTGAAGTGCCGTGTCCAAGGTAATAAACACCACAGATAGGGTGCCACTACTATCATAGGTAAATGACATAATGCTATAATCCGGCCTCTTTTAAATAGTTTTTATGTGCCTTTTTCATGGCTAGAGTGGCTCCTGTTTGGAGTTCTATTTATGTTTGAAGACAATGGTGATATTTGTCGTCATTTTCAAAGTGTACTCAATAGTTGTGAAAACTGTTCCCATCTTCCTGTGACACAATTATTATTCACAATGGGCACTTCTATTTTTTGAGTTTTGCGTATACGTTTGTATGTTAATTTGACCCATGGATGACTGGGAATTTGTGGCATGTGATGTCATGAAAGAAAGTTTATAAAGGTAGGCACCTTCCTGGTTATCTGAGATTACGGATAGAACCATATGAGAATTATAGGGTGTGTTTTTTTTTTTGTGTTTTCTGGTAAAGTAAATTTTTGTTACACATTATAAATTAAAAATTGAAGCCTTTGTTTTGGTCCTGACAATAGACTGATTAGATTTTTTATGTAAAATTGTTTCAGTTGTCACACAAATGCTCTTGGGAGGCAGTCCCAAGACCATGGCTTGGCGTTGAATATTAATACCTTTTCTCCTCTGTCTACAGAACTCCAGGAGAAAAGTCCAGATAAACCAATTACTTCCTCCTGACACTGAACTCACTTCCGGCTCCGCTGTTGACATCACACCACTTCCTTCCTACTAACACACCCTTCTTCTTCCTCCACTATTAAAGCCTGGTGTCTTCACTTCCGCTTAGTCCCAGTTTTGGAACTTGAAGAGATCAGTCCTTATAGATTACTCTTATTTCCTCACAATATATGGGATAGATCCCTAAATCTTTTTGATTTGTCGTGTTCTTTCTTATACATTTTAGAACACAATTTCCTGAGTCAAATTATTATATACCATAACTGTAAAAAAATAACTTTCACTTGAAAAATATCAAACTTATCATTTAACCCCTTAAATAACAGCATGTATGCATTTTATCACACTCATCAAGTGGCACATTGGCCACCTCTCCGGGCTGAACTTTCTTAATGTGTTTTTCTTTTTTTCTAAGTATTGCACAATGTTTCAATATCTTCATGATAAAATCTTAATCACTAAAAGAGATAAATAAAAGTAGTACAGGGTGGCACACGAGAAATCAAACCATCTCCGACTCCAACGTCGACATACGTTTCTTAGCCTGTACCCAAAACGAGTAACGGGGCCCGATTCTTTTTGCAGTTTGCAACTGACCTAGTCTTATGCCACTTCTTCACCAACTCGTGAATACTGCTCTTTGCTGGTAGGTTTACGCCAGGAAACTTCTGTGCGAAAATGTCCCGCGTTTCCTTAAAAGGACCACTAGACACATACGCCTCCCCTATTCCAATCCTCTGTTGCAAAGAATACATCTTCTGGATCTCTTTCACACACGTCTGTACCCACTGGCTCACAGCTTCCTTATTAATGCATAGATGGGGATGCTGACCCCGTTGTGACAATGAGGCTCTGTGATCATGACATCACCCACCTGTATAAGAGCTTGAGCCAGCCGGTCAGAGACGATTCGGTTTTTTGTGCACGTTTAGTAGTCAGACAGGAACAGTTCCATAGCTAATAAATCTATGGGTCAATACAATCAAGAAGAAAATAGGACAGGAATAAAAGTACAAACACTCACCTGTAAAGTTGACATTACGAATGAACTTGAGCAACATTGTGCCATTTATGGGGTCCATCTTGGAACAGAGTCCAACTTTGCCTGGGCACAGTTGTTTATGCATGTTGTGAAGGGCATGAGCCATGGAGTAGACGGCATCAATGACAAACTGTACTTTTCCTTCTTGTTCGTAGGAAGAATCCTTGCCAATCCGCTCATGATCTATAGAAAGCAGAAAAGTAAAGACTGTTACAAATCTACGATTCAGGTGGCACTGTCTATGGAAGGTTAAGATCTACTGTAGCTGGGCATTGTTAATAGCACATAACTGCAGTACTTTACGAACCTTCAAAACTCAAATCATTGTTATTTTGGAGAAATAAGGTGAATAAGACTGGTGTGCGGGCGGCACGGTGGCGCAGTGGGTAGCGCTGCTGCCTCGCAGTTGGGATACCTGGGGACCCGGGTTCGCTTCCCGGGTCCTCCCAGCGTGGAGTTTGCATGTTCTCCCCGTGTCTGCGTGGGTTTCCTCCGGGCGCTCCGGTTTCCTCCCACAGTCCAAAGACATGCAGGTTAGGTGGATTGGCGATTCTAAATTGGCCCTAGTGTGTGCTTGGTGTGTGGGTGTGTTTGTGTGTGTCCTGCGGTGGGTTGGCACCCTGCCCAGGATTGGTTCCCTGCCTTGTGCCCTGTGTTGGCTGGGATTGGCTCCAGCAGACCCCCGTGACCCTGTGTTCGGATTCAGCGGGTTGGAAAATGGATGGATGGAAGACTGGTGTGCATTGTTGGGCAAAATAGCCTTTTCTTGTCAAAATATTCTTCTAATGCTCTAATTAGCTAGAATTTCCAAAAATATTCATAATTTTTATATAAATAAATTGAGAAGATGAACGTCTATCAACATGCATAATGTGTAATATGGCCAAATGAACGTGTGCACATTATGCATAAATATGAGCACAGTTTAGTCAAGAGAATGCCACTTTATAGATTGTCATTGAGGACCCATGATTCCTCTAAGCCCATCACACTTAAAGGCCTCATTCAGGTTTTCTTGATGGTTGTCATGATTTCAAGCATATTTCTCCTGTTTCAGTTGCTACATTCTAAGGAAGCTGTCTTTTTGGCCTTTTCAAACCCCTCTTCCCCACCACTGATTACACTCAATTGCATTTTGTATAATTTACAGCACACAGTGGTTAAGAGAAACTTCTCTAGAGCAGATGTCTAGCCCCTTAGACTCTCCAATGCTCACACAAACAGCTGCTTCTTGTCTCCACACAGGTGCGCCAGCGTCTGCCTTTTTTCCCCACACTTTACTCCATATGCTGAATCTTTTGATGATGACTGCAATCTTTTAGCCCAAGGTAAAAAAAGCAATTAGCATCAAACGCCAAATAACTCAAGACCAGCTTGAGCCGTCATACGCTTCACTTTTCATAACTTACTTAATTCAATGGGATGCATATATGGTCAGTCTGTGCCTCGTCCAGCCCAAGGTGCATACACACATATTCTTTTGAGCATAAACCTCATGCCACTCTATAGTTTCCAAACTCTTTCAGTTCATGGTCACATTTTACTCCACTCCCTTGGGCAAAGCAAGCTTAAGATCCTGCTAAATGGATGACTGAGATCTCAGAGTGCATTTGAGCCTGCTCTGCACTCCTTTTAAGAAGGGACCAACAGTGCGTTGCATCAAACATACCCCACAAGCAAAAAGAGATGTCCCCACAGCTCAGGAATGATAGAAAACTGATGAAAAGAATAAGTCCAAACCATTTAGGTTTCAATGGGCTGAAAAGAGGGCAGTTCATCTGTAGTTGTCAAGTCTAGTTAAGTGGCTGTATTGTCTTATCATCCATACACAGTATTGCAGCAGACATTGGCACGAAATAAGGTTACCCAGGACCACAGTGCAACATATACATAAACGCAAAACAAGTAAAGAACTATTCTACATTATAATAGATAAATAAATAAATAAACAAATAAATAATAGGTAATGAATACATGTTAATAAATCAAAATAGTGTCATACACGCATGTATGGGAGGCAATCTAAGGGCTTAATGGAGGATAAGAAGCAGAGTCAGGGGCTGATGAACTGCACTAACACCTTTTCTCTGTCTTCTGCGGACCACCAGAAGAGTAGCCCAGCTCCATTTCCTGACCATGCCCTCCTGCAGACAACACTTCAACATAGAACGCGCATCTTTCTGCCTAGCCTCTATAAGAACCAAACACTTCATTCTCCAGCAACTCACTGTTTTGACTCAGTCCTTTGTGATTACTCACTTCTAATCATTTTCTGCATTGTGATAATATGCGGGGTGGACCTCCCCAAAACCGTTCTAGTTGTTTTTGTGTCTTTTACAATAGTAATACATAAACTACTACCTGTTCCTGCAGAGCAGATCTGTGGGAAAGTGGACAGCATAGAGTTTAGAGTCTGGGCAGCCAAGGTGTAAAAGCTGTTGCAGAATCTGGCAGTACTGGTTCAGGTGCTATGGTATGTTCTGCCAAATAGAAGTAGGACAAAGAGTCTGTGGGAAAGGTGGAAGTAGTCCTCCAAAATGCTGTAAGCTTTCCGGATGCAACAGTTGATAAAACTCCTTTAACGCAGTGTTTGCTATGTGTACTATCCATCGTAGGACCTTGCGATCAGTTACACTGCAGAACCAGATAGTGATGTATCTGGTCAGAATGCTCTCAGTGGTGTCCCTGCAGAATGTGGTGACAATTATAAAAAATGTAAATTTTTTTTTTTTCTATTCACATTTTTATTTAAGCCTTCTAAATTTGATTTATCATTATATTTTGCAAATTACCACAAGATCAGTTTGATTTTAGCACGTGCCTCCATTTTCAGAAGCTTCTCCTCAGTCATAACCACCCTTTGTAGGGGGCATAGTCTCGGAACCTGTGATGTTACTAACTTGGCAATATATATATATATATATATATATATATATATATATACCAGGGGTCACCACAACATCGCTCACGAGCTACCAGAAGCTCGCAACCCCTTTCCAAGTAGCTCGCCAAAGGGTTAATGAATCCTACAAAAATTTGAAAACTTAATTAGTCAAATTAGGGGTGGCCAATCTTTCCAAAATATCATATCAATATTCACAATCTGAATTGCATTCTATCTTTTCAATGTGGCATACACTTAAGAGAATATCCATCCATCCATCCATTTTCCAACCCGCTGAATCCGAACACAGGGTCACGGGGGTCTGCCGGAGCCAATCCCAGCCAACACAGGGCACGAGGCAGGAACCAATCCTGGGCAGGGTGCCAGCCCACCGCAGGACACACACAAACACACCCACACACCAAGCACACACTAGGGCCAATTTAGAATCGCCAATCCACCTAACCAGCATGTCTTTGGACTGTGGGAGGAAACCGGAGCGCCCGGAGGAAACCCACGCAGACACGGGGAGAACATGCAAACTCCACGCAGGGAGGACCCGGGAATCGAACCCAGGTCCCCAGATCTCCCAACTGCGAGGCAGCAGCGCTACCCACTGCGCCACCGTGCCGCCCTCTTAAGAGAATATCCAGACTCAAACTCATCAAGACATAAGCAACACTTTATTTCAAATATCAAACAAAGTTAATTCAATTGTTCTCTCGTTCACTAGCTAAGTGGAGTTAAGGAACACGCCCCGAAGCTGGGGTGAGTGAGTGAGGAAGGCCCCTCCCCTCGGCCCGCTGCATCTCACGCGGATTTGCGCAAATAAATCGGTACCGCAAGCGAACTATGATACATAGCGAAATGAGAGAAGTCGCAAAATCAATTGGAATGTTCAAGCAAATTATAGAAAAAAACATGATCTAAATCTGTTAAGTAGTTCTCACGTGAAAACTTGACAGACAGACAGACAATGGATTTTATCCATCCATCCATCCAATATCCAACCCGCTATATCATAACTACAGGGTCACGGAGGTCTGCTGAAGCCAATCCCAGTCAACACAGGGAGCAAGGCAGGAAACAAACCGGGCAGGGCGCCAGCCCACCGCAGGGCACACACACACCAAGCACACACACTAGGGACAATTTAGAATCGCCAATGCACCTAACCTGCATGTCTTTGGACTGTGGGATGAAACCGGTGGCTTATTAAAAAGCAGACATCTTCAACCTCTGTCCCTCCGCAAGCTGCTGGCTCCACAGTTGAGCCCAGCACCGCTGTTACCAACACGGAGCACAGCGCACCCACATCAGGAACTGAAACTCCAAAAGATGTAGATAAGCCTACACAATCCTCCAGCTCTGCGCCTGTGTCGGGTACTCCAAACCTCTGCCTTCAACAAAATATACAGTCCGGTCTGTCTGACTTAAATATGGATAGCCCATCCCAGCACGTTTTAATTAATTATCCCAACCGCACATTTGGAAAGACACTCAGATGTTTTAGTGCAAGCTGGTATCAGTCTCGACCATGGCTTGAATATTCTGTTGTCCGTGATTGCAGCTTTTGCTCTGCCTGCCACAAACTTAGTGTTTCCAATTCGGACCGCAAGGACATATTCACCAAACACGGCTACACTAATTGGAAAAAAGCTCTAGAAAAAGACGGTTCGGCTTCCACAAACACACGTCTAGTGTCCCGCACGTCAGAGCCATGTCTGCATCACAGAACTCATCATTGGTGTGTCTTCATCTGCATGTGAAAGCTCTTTCTCTACTTTGAACCGCATTCTCACTCCACTCTGCCGAACAATGCTGCATTCAAGGAAGAGAAATTTAGTCATTCTGGCACATGAGAAAAACATCACAGAAAATCTAGACATGAATGAAATTATTTCAGAATTTGTCAAGAGTAACCGCAGACTGGTCCTGTAGATAATATCCAGGTTAAACACTAGAAACTGATGTCCAATAGCCTCCCATGACTACAATAAGCCACGTTTCTGTTCTTGCTCTCATATGTTGTACACATTTGACTTTATTGATATTTACCTTGTAGATGTAGTTCTATATTTGTTCACAAAAAATAACAATACAAGTTCTATTGCCTCTGTTAATTTTATTGAACAACTAGTCATTAAGCCCGTTACAATAATGGGCGCTAGAACAGTAGTGCATAAACATTAGTAGGAACAGTCTATATTAAATGGCAAGGGACTTTGACCTCATTCTTTTTGTTGGTCGTATTTTTCTTTGTCTTTCAGCCTTTCTTTTGTTGATGTTTACTTGCTGAGCTGACCGTTCTTCGTGGGCTGCCGCCGTGTATTGTGTGTCTTTAATTTTCTGTGACAGTAATACTGTCTTGTATGTCCGCTGGCTTGTATGTCCGTAATATACCTTTAATTTTCTCTGGCGGTAATACAGGCGTGCGCGTCGATAATATGTCTTTAATTTTCTCTGACAGTAATACTGGCTTGTATGTGGCTGTAATATGCGTCACTGTATTGTGT